>NC_031769.1:86134531-86345594 GCF_001522545.3 Parus major
CCCTTCCCTTCCCTTCCCTTCCCTTCCCTTCCCTTCCCTTCCCTTCCCCTGAAAGCACCAGAATCACTGAAATAACCATCACTGCTGTGGACTTACTGGTTGGGTTTGGAACAGCAGAAACAATGTCCTTGCTTTCGGGAGCAAGGGCACCATAATTGGCGTGGTGGTGGTGATGCCGATGGTGGTGGTGGTGCCTTGCAGCCATTTTTGTGGTATATGGAGTTCCACCATTCTCCTCAATGTTGAATGGATGCAGATCGCTGTTGTTCAATGGATAGCTACAAAATAAATTCAGTTCAAATTAGAGCAGTAAACAGTAGCACCAATTGTACTTTTGGAGAGACAGAGTGAAAACTTTCTTGGGAAAAAATGTACAGCTCTTTCGTAAATACAAATTTTAATGAAATCTTTACAGTTTTCTATCTCCACAAGATTTATCATATGAGGAAAAAGGATGCCTCTGCTTGTTGGTATGACTTTAAGATCAGAACTGTTTTTGATTTTACACACTACACAGTCTCTGCTAGAATCTGTCCTGGGATAGGAAAGTCATGAAGCAGAAAACAACTCCTTTAAAATAAAATTGTCCGAAGAGCAGACCAAGGAACGGTCTCAGAGTAACACTACATTCCTGAGAATGTACATGTCTCTAAATGCATGTCACTAAAATAGCTGTATAAAAAAATTCTGACTTAGGGAAAAAATTGAGAAATAAAACATTTTACAGATTACAACATACAAAATAGCACTTGGTCAAAAATGAATGGTACCTGGGCTGGTCTAAGTAGTTTGGGTTTTGGTTGGGTTTTTTTGCATGTGTTTACTTAGGAGATTAACTATCGTCAGTCTACAATAGCTGGCAAACGGGGACACACTGACATTTTAATTCACCATCTCTAACTGAGAGGTGACAAATGACACTGCTGCTTTTCTTCATTAGCTTTAACTGATGCTGTTTCAGTTTATTGTTTGAAATTACGCTGAATTTCTAGAAGTGATATTTTCTCTCAATTGCAGCAACCAAAAAAGATTGAGATAATTCTACAAAGATATTGCAAATGACTTGAATGTGCTTTCCTCAGAGGAGAGCTTAAAATTTTTATAAGGTTTTAACTTATTCTGTAGTAGTGCATTAGACAGTAGTTGCAGTAAATCAATTCATTTCAACAAAAGATGAATCCCCTGCCTATTTGAAATATGCTAAAGAAATTATATCTTCAGCTGTATGGGTTTTCAGTTTGCTTTTATTAATAACAGCAGCCGGAAACCTGACAACATGAATGAAGACAAACCGAATAATTAAAGGAACAATAAATAAATTATACCTAAGATACTTGCTACACATGTTCTCTGCAGATTGCTTAGTGATTCAAAGCAAAATTAACCAAATAAACACATCTGCATCATTTCCAAAGTTATACTGAAACACGCAGCTTGGTACATCATTAATAACCACTGTCTTCTTAGTAACAACTTCAGACAACATGAGGTTTCTGACTGGGTACTAATTGAAAAATACTTTTATGCTGGTTACTTTTTGAAAGCAGGAGGCGGGGAGGGGAATGATGCGTATATTAATCTTGGCAGGTTCCCAGCATGAAGCAACCACCGCCAATAAAGCCACTTCTGATGCCTTTTTTGCCTTAAGGAAACCATACAAATAGGTGTCTGATGCACAGGGGACAGCTTTCGTGAGCTCAGATAATCCAGGACCAGTCTGTCTTTTCAAACTGCACTAAATCTTTACTTCTATAATCAAATCAAGCAAGTGCCTACAGGGGGAAAATGGTACAGGCTAATGAGATTGCACACTAATTGTAGCAGCTCTCCTGCACTTTCCCTTCAAGGGCCTAGGGTTGGCGTGACATTTTTTTACTGAGAAGATAGGTGGTTTTGTTCACATGTTTAAAACCCTCCTGGGAAATAACGTAAATTTGGGGCTGGAGCCTCAGCACATCTTTTTTTTTTTTGTTTGTTTGTTTGTTTCATCTGATTCAATTTTTTTCAAGACACAAAGCCCTGTGTGTTGGGAGTTTCATTTTACCCACCAGCAGGCTGGTTTAGTAGATTTTCAATTGGTTTTTTCAAAATGAATCACACCAAATCTTTACACTGATTCCTCATACTGCTATGGGCCTAAGGTATCTTCCTTGCTGAATTGAGAAGGAGCTGAGCAACTGAATGAGCCAACTGAATTAACCTCTGGCCTGAGGGCTAATGTACACCAAATTCTCTAGATGTATTTCTTGACTGTCCAGAGAGGAGAGTAACATGTAAATGTAAAATGTAAGGACACCATTACATCAAAGCAGTAAAGAGCCCAGCAAAGCTGATGTTCAACTATGCACTGAAATCCTTGAGGACAGCAGGTCACAAAGCTCCAGACAGGGTGTCACTACCCAAGCAGTGAGCTCTGATGTGAAATCCCACCTTAAATCTGCCGGCCCATGTAAAAGCGTGTGGTCATCTGCTCTGTTCTAGGGCTGACAGCAGCTGACAGATGTCGAGGCAAACTTATCTCAGGGTCAGCCAACTCTTGCACTTCAGATGCATATGAGGTTGGGTATTTGTAGAAACCCTCACTACCAAGGAGTTACTGAACAATTAGAAACAACAGGCCTTGCAAGCAGCCCCAAAGCCTGCCAACTAAAAAAGGTGACAGTATCAAATAAAAACATTGTAAGTAGTGCAAATCCCTTTTCTGTGTACTCTCTCATATATATTTTAGGGGCATATTAGATATCTTACTGTAGTTTCTACAAGCTGACATCATTATATCACATGTTTCTCACTTTCCTTTTCTTCCACTCTCTTATATACAGAGACTTGACACTTTTTCATTCAAGGCATCCTTTTGTTGCTAACTTTGCTTTCTATTTCTTGCTTCTATCTGGCTTACCTGAACAGAAAACATGACCATGTATCCTTCTCAATCTATTGATGTAAATAAATCTCTACTTTCAGTGAACCAACTTTTTGATTATATTCATACTCCTGACCTCCAGGAATTTATACTTGATCCCTGATCATCAAGTAATGCTCTCAGACTATGTGCATTATGTGGACAGGCAGTAGTTTTTATCCTTTCTCCTGGTATGCCAATGTCACACCGCTGGTTTACTTTTTAAACATCAACTGGCTGTCCTGCAGGTTTCCTCTTTCTCTGCTGTTATTTACCTGTGTGGCTTTCTCAACAAGCTCCAGCTGTTTCCTATACAGAGAGCTCCTATCCTTCAAGGAAAATGAGGTAGGGCCCTACAGGCAAGTGTGCAAAGGAAGCAAACACTTCTTCTTTGTCCCTCACTCAGGAAAAAACACTCCTGAGAATTCAGTTTCTGGAGACTGAACCTTCAAAAAAGCTACTTGGCATCCACAAGAAGGTTAGTACTGCCTTTAGCCTCAAATTCACTTTAATTAGTCTTTTCTCACCAAAAAAGCAGCACATTGAGGAACAAGGCAAATAACACATATCTACTAATTTCTGTTTTATAATTTTCTATTTTACAACGTTTCATTTTACATAATTAGTCCTCTGTCTCAGTTTTACACTCCTTACCCTTTACCCAAAAAGCTAGTTTCAGCTGACATTCTTAGATTTCCTGTGGTCCAGTCACCTACTGCTTTACCAAACAATGTCTCTAGCATACAATTCACACAGACAACTATTAAGAGGACATAGGAAAATGGGGAACAGAAAAGTTTTTGAAAGCCTTCAAAACCAAAGTATGTGGGCCTGTGTTACCTGAACTGAACCTCCCTCACTAGAAGAGACTCCATGACCCTCCTGTGCAATTGATTTAATGTCTCAGCATATCTACACTTGTTTATTCTGTCTCCTTTACTGCAATTTAAGTACTGCTTTATCTCCCATCCATCACAGGCACAGTGAAAAAGTTACTTCTTGCTATAGAAGCCAGTGGTTTTGAAAACAGCCCTTTACATCTCCCCTAAGGATCTGAAGAGCTCTGAATTCCTCAGCTGCCCCTCACAGGTCACACATTGCCTACAGCTCTAAGACACCTTGCTATCCCTGTCCACCCAGCTGCCCCTGCTTGCTTCCAACATGTGGTGCTAAGAACTGGACACCCCACTGCAGCTGAGGCCTTGTAAACACATTTCAAAGAGGAAGGGCTGCTTCCCACATCCTACAGGATCTACTCCTGTTTATACACTGGAACATGACATTTTTCCATACAGCCTGGGATTGTTGACTCATGTTTAACTTGTGGTCCTCAAGAACATCAGATCCTTTCCTAAACTGGCCAGGTTTCCAGCCCTACAACCTCAGTTGTGACACATTACTCCTACCTAACAGTACAAACATTCCTCCTGAGCTGTGCCCTTATCTTTCTGATGTGCTAAGATCAATAATACCAGGACTTTTCTCTCACCCATGACAGGCCCGGTATGCAAGGACTTCCATTTTGGTGTAAACCATGAGTGACAAGGAGTTTTTTAAAAAACATAATTGCCTTTCCATGCCATCCTCCCAGCTGCCATCCCCAGTCTCCTGCAGCAGAACATAACTGTGCAGCCCTGCAGAAACATCTTCCACCTGTGACCCAGAACAGGCTTACTCCTGCACCCTGCCCATGCTCCTCTTTCCCCACTCTTCCTCTAGGCATCTTCCACCTGTCTGAAGTTACACTTGGAGTGCAAATGGTGGCACTTTCTTCCCTCCTCTCTGTGGGGAGGCTGGAGGGGCAATAGCAGGCTCAAACTATCATGCCTCATGGTTGACTCTAAGAGTTGAGACCTCCCCTACTATAGCTGAAGAGTAGTTTAAAAAAATCCCAGGCTTCTAGGTCTGGTTGTCATAAGTAACCTTCAACAATTACCACACCCACTTCTATTTGCTTTGAACATTCCTCCTGCACCAAACCAATGCAATTTTCCAGTATTTAAAAATCCTCAAGCTTTCCACAAACATCTTCAGAACCGCTCTCAGTCCTCCCCCATCTGCAGCTTGGAGCAAGCCTGCTGGTGATTTGCACAGCTTTTGGCAGCAAAAATTCATGCTGCTGGCACACTGAATGTGCTGGGAGATGTATCACCCATCCTTGTATCATTACAATACTTTCTCCAACATCAAAATGGGCTTTAGGTGTGCTCCCAAATGGCAGCCAGGGGAAGTGTTGCAGTGCCTGTTAACATGTATGTGTATTAATGAGTACGTAATGAGAGCAGGCACTGTGTGTGAAACTTCAACGTGGCAGCCGGGGGGGGAGACTTAACAGCTATGCTAAGCCAAACATTCATTTTTGGGTTTAGTATTCCCCTTTTTTGGGAGGAAGGAGGGTAGACTGGGTTGATTCCCTGCCCATGCTTCAAAAGCAGTTAAAAAAACCAAAACAACAAATAAGCCATAATGAAGTTTTAGCTAAACTCCCTTTAATCATATTTAGAATCTCACATACCACTTGTTTCTCTAAAGCATGGCAAGTGGCACAGAGAAGGAATTTTGCATTCTCTGCAAATGTCCATGTGGAGAGGAAAGAAGAGAAAGTGAGGGGATAATAAGGCAGTACATGTGAGTATCACTTAATGACCAGGACTATTGGACTGAAGCAAAAGACCCAGCATTAGATGAGAAGGGAACACAGACCACAGCAGGGTGACTGCAATAACAAGAGAGAGGGTAAACTTTCATTCTGCAGCCAAGGACTGGGACATATAAAAACAATGAGTATTCCTAAGTAAAGGAAAACTGGGATCACTAAAATCAAACTTATGTTGGTTTTTTTTCCTTCACCATGTAACCAAGACCTCTTTGCTGGCCAAAACTGGCTTCCTGAGTTGTGTGAAGTGTAACTAAAGCTAACAGAGTGGTTACACTTCCATGCTCTGCTCTGTGCTCTGACACCAGGACACCACAGCTGGCCCATTTCTTTCCTTCAGGGAAGGCATGGAAAATTGTGTTGCAGATTTCTTTCCCTGTTGCCAGGGATGATCCACAGTCCCCATCCAATCCTAGGGACACCTCAGAAAGCACAGCAGTCAGCCAGCAGCCTTCTCTCAGACAACCTTGATATTAAAGAGAAAATTATAATAGGGAAAAATATATTAATAAATGGTGACGGAAGCCTGCTGTAGGATACAAGATGCTGAAGTAAGTTTTGAAACAAGACTAATCTGGAATTCTCCAAAAGAAGAGTAAAAAAGCCTGCAGCAAAGCATGTTCTAATAAAATACCAAGGAACAAATCTTGACTTGATAAAGACATTGTCCTTATAGATTTCACCTTATCTGCATAAAGATCATTAAAAAAATACTGTCTTGCAAAACTGTCATGCAAAATATGCCCACTGGGAACTAAGTGTGCTTTTCTTCATTTACAAATGCTTTTAATTAACACTAACAACAGCTAATGATATTTAATCACCTGTCAAAAAAATTAATTGTCCCAGATGTCCTTGTAGATGAGAAAACTCTGAAAAGCAGACATAAAATTTTCTAAGACCAACAAGATCCTCCCTCAAGTCTGCTGCCTTCCCCTTTCAGACAGAGGCCATATATTCTTGTCCTTTTGAAATAAAACAACTTGGGCTGGCTAATCCAGGCAAGCTAGCTCAGGTTAAAACAGGAGCAAAACCAAGCAAGGAACTTCGGCCTCTGAGGTAGCCTGCAGCTGATCTCAGACTGCTAGCCATGGAGCAGCTTTTCCCACCACTTAACCCATTGAATAACTCAGGTCCTGTGAGCTAGGCACATTCCTACATCTCTACTGTGCTTAGTATCGCACTGCTGCCAAAGGATGCAGAGAGAAGCAGGCACAGGCCTGAGGCTTAGCTAAGAGAACACCAGAGATCACAGGATGTGACAGAAGTTGCTGGACATAAAAGATGAGGGCAGAAGCAGCCCCAAATGGTATAGAGCATACCCAGAAGGATTCCTGAAATTCACAGGCACTTATGGTAGGGATACCTGGCCAAACACCACAAAGCTCTGACAGGGGAGTATCAGGATCTCTTGGGCGAGAACAACCTTGCAAGGCCAGCACTGTCTAGGAAACTGCATCAGTAACTGTGTAAGGTCCAAACTACCATGGTAGCCTTGGGACATTTGAGCATGGACTTAGAAAAACCAAAACCAGGAGCAATGCAAGGAAAAAGCAGGGGTAACCACGAGAAGACAAGAGAAAGGAAAGAGGTAATTCATGTGCAGGATGGATTTCATTTAGAATGCACATGAGAAAAGTGAGAAAAGTGACCAGCCCCATATAAGCAAGCTGCTGGTCTGTGAGCTTGGCTGGTCAAGCTCCCATCACCACAGTCCAGGGCATCTTCTCAACTGCAGTCCTATTTTCTGTGGAGGTGTGTGCATCAAGGATGGAGCTCTCTGTGCTGCCCCACATTTGTGAGAGGCTGTTTGTGTGTGCGGTACTGCTCAAGGTGCTGCCCTTCACCTCCTCTGCTCCTCGGCAAGGCTGGCTGAGTGGGTGCTCAGGGAGCATTTCCATCTCTGGAATGAATGCTCAGCATCTCATCCTGGGCTGTGAAGCCAGGAACTACAGCAGCCTTGCATCTAGCAGATTAGAAAAGTGTAATCCCTTTAGCCTCGAAGCCAATCCACTGGATTTGGCTTCCCTTAACAATATGCTCCCATCTTACAAAATCTCCTCTGTCTCTGTCCTTACTAAGCTGAAATTTCTTGGGAAGAAAACTTGTTTTAAAAGATATTAACCAAACTGTGTAATTTTAATACTTCTAAATTATTCTGATTCTGAATTCTGCTAATGCTTTACAAAAAAATATGCTGCCTTGTGAATTTTCAGTAATTTGCGATAACTTTAAAGTCCAGTGAGAACACAAGTGACTCCATTGCTACACAAATGACTTCTTTTTAGTTTACAGATTTTTAAAAGACAGTATTAACTGGTAAAAGTAGTACAAAACCAAGCACTCAGCACAGCGAGGCCTCTCAATTACGTACTTGCAACCTCTGCCCTGTCTCTGGGCAGGTTCTCACTTCAATACCTGGGCAACTCATCTGACTGACCACAGGAAATTGTTAATTTTACCTTTAAAACCATTTTCACTGTTTTTTTTCCTTTTTTTTATAAAGTCAGAAATTGAGAATGACACACACACATTAAATGCAACCATTGAAACTGAAAATGAGTAATAACAAACAAAGGCCTCCTGGGCTCAGAATTTTGATACCGAAGCAGCATCCAATTTTACATTCAAGTTTGCTTCAAATCAGCCTTGCTACTGATTCAGAGAGCCCCAGGTACCGAAGACACAGATGCTAAAATCACAAAGCTCCCTTGCCGTTTTCATGCCTCTTCTCCATTCTCAGAGTTTCTAGCAGAATCCATTGCTTTTCATTTTCTAGTTCCTTTCTTTTGCACATAACTATAAAACCCTGCTCCTCCTAAACCCTCTACTTGAGCTTTTTGTTTGCCTGACCCATTTTTTCCCTGAGCTCTTCCTTCCTGTTTGACTCCTGTATTCCTACTGATGAGAAAGACTTGTCTTGGAGGCACCGTGACGCTGGCTCTGCTGTTTGCCAGCAAAGGCCTTCATACTCAGGGCCTTGGCCCCTGGAGATGAAAAGAAACAGCCACCCTGTCGTCGGTTTAGGTACTGAGTTCGTTACTATGCAATTACACAATTCAGAGAGCTCTGGAGATTCATTAGTGATTTGTATTTCTACTTCTCTAGGAAGACAAAATTGCAGAAATTGGTAATGGCAGGTAAAGCTGCTGTGGTTATAACGACAGCACAGACTGTTATGGGTTTAGTGAGGAAAAAGTAACTTATAATTAGCTTCTTATCCGGAGTTTAATTGCATTAGATCAGTACTTCCTACTTCTCTAATTAGGTATGGCTAATTCCTTCATTTTCGTTGCAACTTGGAAAGTAGATGTTTTTCCTTGCCTCAGTTAAAAAAAAAAAATAAAAAAATAGCATTTTTATAATCCATCAACATAAGACATTGGTAAGACAGGAACTAAAAGCTTTCCAAGATGTTCCTGTATGAAACATCTGTTCTTGTGTAATCCAAAACATCATCAATCATATGATGAGGTGCAGATTTTGCTGTTTGATGGTTTTAAAGATAAAGGTCATACTACTGGTTCTATGAAGGAAAAAGGAAGAGGAAAGGAAAGAAGAAAAGAAAGATAGAAATGGAAAAGAAAAAAACCCACCAAGCACATTACAAAGATAGTACATTCATGGTAGAAATATAATTGTGGTGGCAATTTGAAAACAGAACCCTAGGGGCACTTCCACTGGTTCCCATAGTCACAGCTCAACATTTATCTTAATTTTAAATAGGCATATTCCTCAGTTCTGAGAGGGCGTGATGATTAAGGCAGTCATCATGAATGCTTCTTCTAGTGACAAACTAGATTTCTTCTGAAGAGATACAGGCAATAGACCAGAGAAGATAAGGTGCCATCAAACTCAAAGGAGCTTCCCACAGTCATCTGAAAGCTGCTATTCAAGAATACACAAACTAATGAAGTAACATTGTGTCAGGCTGGTGGAACTTCTTATCTCTACCATTCTCTGTGCCAAGTCCGCCAAGATTCTAACTGAAGGGAGAAAAATCATCTTTAGAAAAACAGGATGGAAGATAAAGTGTTGTTTTGTTTGGTTTTTTTTTTAATCTCTTCTTTCTGTTCAATACTGAAAGCATGTTACATGTGTAAATTTAAAGCAATATGCAAGTTATTACAGACATGCTTGTATTTCTGTAGCAAGATACTCATCTGCAGGGGACTGTGCACAGGGAGGCCTGACACATGAACTTTACAATTAAATTCAGATTAACACTCATGAAATCACCTCTGTGAAAGTACTCTGTTTTGCTTTAAAGTACAGTCATGAAACAGTCATTAGTAAGCGCTCGAGAACAGCATTTAGCCTGCATCTTTATTGCTGGAAATGATTGCTATCAATGGAAGAACTACAACTGAATTATCTGTTCGGGTTTTTTGGGGGTTTTTTTGTTCATTTGTTGTGGTTTCTTTTGGTGATGGAATGGCAACAAGAGCAACAGCACATACACTGAGGAAGGGAAACTCTTTAGCCAGTCACTTCAAGGTACAACAGTAGGTAGAAAACAAGGAAAGCCGAACAATGTCTTCATGATCACCACACACCCCTTTGCCATGTACTGCAGGAGGTAGACAGAAAAGTGTGGCCTACCTCTAAGTTTTTTTTCTGGTCTGATTTGACTAGGATTGTTTTTTTTCCCAAAAGCTGCATCCTTCTATATGCCTGCTGAGGAAGGAGGACTGATTTTCCTGCAGGCTCTGCAACACTAAAACTTGGGAGCAGCATAAGAGCACTGTGATTTTCTAAGCTTGTGCAGTTTGACTGTAATGTAGGAAAAAACCCATTTATTCTGAAACAGTTCAAAATCTCCATCCTCACAATGTAGCAAAAATTTGGTTAGGGTACAGTGTTAGTTCAAGCTGGCTCACAAGGTTTCATAGGTAGCACATGAAACTTCTGTATTAACAGAAGTCAGGGTCCTGGTGGATCAGTACCCCTTCTTCAAAGCACACACATGAGGTCAATCAAAAAAAATACATTTCTTAACTGATATCCATTACTGATGGTCTTTAGCAGCTCTGGCACCAGCAGTCTCTTCAGATGCCATTAGCAATGCTGCAATGACACCATTCCCCCTACAAGTCTGTTTTCCTTGGTTCTCTGTTCTGGAGTAATAGGAAAACCTCTCATTTCCAACAGCCTTTCCAGAGATCTGGAGTGTCAGGTCAGATAGATGTGCATCAGAACTTCTCTCCTTTGAGGTAGGAAGAGCAGCCTGCCTGCTTGATACACAAACTGAAAAGATTCCTCCTCTGAAAAGAGATGATTGCAGTGCTGAACTGTCTCCTCTCTCTCAGAGAGCCCCATCTCACCAGCTTTGATGCCTGAGAAGCAGGTGATATACTTGGTTTCATTTTCCCCTGCTGCCTTTGATGTTCCCCAGCTCATTCCTCGCCAGCATTTGAAGTTCCATTTTCAAAATTACTTGCAAACTCCGACACTTTCTCTTGCAGGCTGAAGAGACATCTGCATCGCTTATCCAGAGGAATAGAAAATCACATTTTACATTACCAAACCATAATATATGCTTTGTTGCCATCCACATTGTAAGAAAACATCCTCCTCTTGGTCAGTTTGCATATGGGTTCAATAGTAATGGGGTTCAGAAGGACTTAGTTCTTTCCCTTAAGTATGCAAACCCCTGACTGCCAGCTTTAGAAATGCATTATAAAACCTGATCCCTTTGTTCACTTTGCCTGTGACTCACATTGACTAGTGAAAAATAGCTGAAAATGAAAGTTTGAAGAAAAAGCCCACATTAAAACAATATATTCAAAGTGACAACACTTTCAGTATTGTATTTCAGGTATCATATTTCAGTATTCAATATTAGTCATTAGCTTGCATGCCAGGGCCTGGCTGGGGCCGAAAAGCAATGTATTTCAGCTGGTGTTACAGATGTGGTGTCACAGTGCCACCAGCTTTTCAATTCCCCCAGCAGTTCCTGGGGGAGAGGACATGGGATTAGAGTTATTACAAGGCAAAGGTAATCTCCCTGAAAATCCAAATACATAGAGTATAGAGCCAGGACTGAGCCCTGCTAGGGAAAGCCCTGGTTTCTAGCCTTATTAAGCACAGGAGGAAGATGTGCAGAGTGATGATCAAACATACCCTCAGCCAGGTTGTATCAATTAATTCTCCAGCACAAGGAAGAAGCAATTCCATGCTGGACTTCAGATCAATGTAATTTCTCCAATACCTATTGCTATACTCAAACTTCCCCTCCATCCCTCCCCCAAGGTGATGCAAGGATAGTGTTTATCACCTGTAATCAGATTACAGAAGTTTCTAAGTGTATGTTGGACTTGTAAAAAGGTTTTAGACAACAAACACACTTCAGAACAGGGTGGAGAAAGTTTGCACATGCAGTTCAGTGGATACCCCTGAGAACATGTTTCATTTGTATTAAGGTGTTATCTCCTTTAAGCAATTTTCAAGGCATTTTTTTAGAAAAAACCTAACTTCCCTGTGTATATTTAGAACACATTTAAAATGTGTTGACTTAGAACAACAGTGTCACATGCTCTTTGTTAAAAATTATGCAGCATTTCCTCATGAGGAACTCCTAGGTAAAGTAATTCATTCATTTGGTGTATAAACACTCACATACCAGGGCCATCAAGTTCCTATACTAAGTTTGTGCCTATAAACTACCAGAGGATTCCTGTAGCAGCACAAATTTAAGATGTAGAATTGATTTTTGATAGAGCATTTTCAGTATTTTAAACAAAAATTGCTGCTGTGTTTAACAGACTTAACCCAAACATTTTCCACTTTTGCTCTCTCTCCCCTCTCTACATGTAATCTGGTTTCAGCTGCAGCGTTTTGTGTTGCTTCAAATAAAAAATTGTAATCCTAACATCACAAGACTTCTATTTCTTGTTAAAAACAAACTATTGTGAGTTACAACAGTGCTAATTTTAGGGAAAAAAAAACCCTGCCAATGTATTTTTTAATGTTTAAAACAACTCTTTTATACTACCCTGTTCAGATAGATACCACCCATACCACCCTACCTTTGTTCAGGTGGTATAAGTTGGACAGGTGAGAGCAGTACTGGGGTCAGAGAGGAAAGAGGCAGATATGCTCCCTCTTCCTGACTGCATCCCAGTCCATTTGCTACAGGACACCAACAGTGTCTAGAGGAAGGAAGGAAGGACAGAGACACTGATCTCTTCTTACCTAGCTGTTCGCTCGGTGACTTGTCTGGTTCAGATTTCTGCAGACAGCAGGGAGGATGAGGGATGAACAAGTGAAAAGGGAGTGCAGGATGTGTGGGCTCCCTCTCCTGAGAAGCAGAATGACAAGTGCTTCCCTCGAGGCGACACACACAAACTGCAGAACACACAAGGCCCACAGGTTGTTCTTCACCAGTGTGCCTGAGGCTTTTTAACACTTACAGGACCAGTTGGGCCTTGTGCTGTCTTTTCTTGCAGTCTGTCAGGGAATGGATCCCTCGTTCAGCACCTCAGTGCACCTTCAGCAACAAACCAAACATAACACAAGATGAGGTGGAACACTGGCAACAAACCACATGGAAGCCGACAAGGTTATAGGACAAGAATGATACTGTATCATGAATGTAGGTGTGTAAATAATAAAGCACCATTGCCCCACACTTTAATGTGAGTATTCAAAAAACCCTCCTCCAGAGTGCTTTCAGAGAAGCAGCTAACCTAGATGTTTGTTCCAGTGGCTCCAACGAAGTTTCTCTTCCTTTCTCAAATAAAATGCTGCTGAAATAGAGGAAGACTAGTCTGGGGAAACTGAAGTCAGCCTCTGTGATTACACACCTCAGGCTTAACTCTGGAATTTTCACATCTCAGTGCACAATTGCTTTATTGTCTTTCCCTCTCTACAGATTGTAATGGAAACATCAATCCACCACAGCATTAGTAACTACAGGGGAAATCAGGTACAAGCATATCTACCACCCTCCCAAAAAGCTTTCAAAAATAAATAATGCATCATAACCAGATCAACAAGACTGTCATTTTTTATTTGTACTTAGCACATACAGGAAAGATCAAAACAAATAATAAAAGATAGCATTTGTAAACAAATGTATTTCACAAAAAGTTATAAACTATCAAATTTGCTCTGCAAAAATTCATTATCGCCATTTATAAACGTGTATTTATCAAAATCAAGTTAAAAACTACTTCATTTTGAAAATATCCCAAATAAAGATCCATTCATTCCAACCGCTTCAGAGAGACCACAGATGTAAGGCCTAACTAAAACAAATGCACGAGTGAAGATGGCACTGTGATTTTTGGTTTAAAGATAACAAAAAAGTCTGCAAGTGATCAAAATACCAGCCAGTCAAATTCAAAGTCCTATGTCTGTAAAATATACATTCAACTCACAAATGTTTATAAACTTTAAAAAAATAGAGCTATTCCACTGGAATGTCCTCATTTTTTAATGTACTGATTATATGTTGTGTTTTTGAACCCACTCAGAGAAAAGTTATCAGTAGGTAGTTTCATGTAATTATAAAGTTCACTTCCATAATCACATTAAAAATAAGACAACAGCAGCACCCTTTTAGCAAGGATTAATTTATAACATTCTTGCCTTTATAGCAGCAGGTATGGTTTTGGGGGATGCTATCAATATAATCAGTAAGTTAAAAAAAAAAAGATATACATACTCTGTGAAGTTTATTACAGTGTTCTTTCCCTATATTTGTTTTCAAAGTTAGGTAAGCACCTCTACTTTCTTCTGCAGAACACAAAAATTAGAAACAAATGAGATTCAAACCTATGACTGCCTCAGTAGGCTCCCTTTGTTGGTGTTCCACAAGCCAATTTGATTGCCAGTACGAATTCTGTTTTTTCCTTCCTCCAATCCCCTATTTGCATGCCAACTAAAAAAAAAAAGATTTTCAAACTTCATCGATTATTTTGACTCAAAAGAAACAAGGTAATAAAAATAACTAAGGCACAAAAGTCTGATCTTCAACAGCAGGCAGAGGGTCACAGATATGAAACTAGGTGAAAAACCCCAGAAATATTTCTGGTCTCAGGGCACTGAAAATTGTTACCAGAATTCAAAAAAGGTTTTTCAAGGTTTTTTTTTTTAAACAAAGATATGGAAAACACTTTTCCCAAGAATGTCCACAAACACGAAACAAGGATGGATGTACATACAAAGACACACACTTTATGCACAATACACTTTGAACATACTGCAGACAGACAAGGACCATGGAATGCAATGATGTCTGTAAGATGGCAGGTGAAATGAAGATGGCTCTTTTTCAGAGAGTCGTCATGAGTTTATCTTGGTACACCATGCTTTGGACTCCTCCTAAATTCTTCTGGTTCTGCTCCTGGATATACCGTAAATTGCTGTCCTCTCCACTTGTGGGGGGTTTCCAATAGGGCCTGTCATCATGATAGGGTGGCCTGTACCATTTGCACAGTTATTGGTTAGTGAGGAATGGAAGTCAACTTAGGAGCGCTACACAGTAACATGAGCTCATCCCGCAAGTGCTAAGCATGCACATGGAGCTACAGCATGGGAAGGAAAGGGGGACAGACCTATAGGTCTGAAGCTGCTGAAGCAACTGGAAATCTTTTAGCTAATCTCCAAAGGCTTTCAATCAGAGCTCAATCACTAAAAACCCTCTCTGTCTGCAATGTTACAGACAAGCATAGTGCATCAATGCTCCAGAATTCCAACAGGGAGGTGGGGACGGAGAAGGAGGCTACGGGAAAACTAAATTTGTACGACACACAAGTAAAATAAAACACCATGCAAAATGCTGAGCTCATGAAAGTATATCCTTCAAGTGCAAAGGGTTAAAAAAGGCAATCCTATTATGAATGAAAATTGCTCTTCTGTAGTTATTGCCATTCCTTTGGCACTGGTGCAGTTAATTAACTCTAAAGCAGCCTGTAATTTACAGAGTTGAATTTTCTTATGAACACCCGCAGTCTACAGTTAGTACAGGTAATTCTCTGAGACTTGCAAGTACTACAGTACTACAAGGAAAATACCTTTTTCCTTACTTGCTCATTATTTATTGCTGCTTAGAGATACTAACTTCAACCATTCCTACAGTGTCTTCTGAATCGTTGCAGTGGAGTGGGGAATAAATAAAACAACAATTTTGAACACTATGTAGGAAACCACAACATTTAACATTACCTTATTACCAAATTGAAGTTGCAATTATTATATATACGGAAGAAATTCTTTTCTGTGAGGGTGGTGAGGCACTGTAACAGGTTGCACAGAGAAGCTGTGGATGCTCCATCCCTGGAAGTGTTCAAAGCCAGGTTGGATGGGCCTTTGGGCCACCTGGTCTAGTGGAAGGTGTCCCTGCCCATGGCAGGGGGTTGGAACCAGATGATCTTTAATTCTCTTCCAACCCAAGACATTCTATGATTCTAATAAGTTTTTTTTTGAAGTAGCAGAAACACAGGCAAGGTTTAGATTTTACCTTTTTTTTAAATATATTCTAAAGTTATATGATGACAGCTGTTAATTGGATTTTTTTTTTCAGAAGGTTAAATATTAAGCTAACGGCAAACAATTTCACTGAAAGAATCCGCAAACAATTTTAGTGAAAGAACTTTACTAAGAAAATTAAGACACAATTCCACAATTCCAAAATTATTCAACAAAAGCTCCATATATGACACGTATTACACAGGTCATTGCATTTCAGTCCATGCTCATACCAGACTTTCATGCCCTGCAGAAAGAATTTTATGCATCTGTAGCTGTGATCTCAAGTTAATAGTCAGATGGCATAAGCTTGCTCAAATCAAGCTATCCAAGGCTGATAGCCTTAAATGTCCAATTTTTTCACTTTGAATCCAAGTTAGAATAACTTGAAACTTCTACTTTAACCACACATTTAAATGTTTCTACCTGAATGGAACAAAAATTCTGAGCATCTTTTCTACCAAGCTTTTATGACTGAGCTTTTAAGTGTGGGTTGGGGTTTTTTTCAGCCTTACAAGCCTTGCTATAAAAAAGCCATTGTTCATATTTCACTGACCTTAGTCTTTGCCCAGGCAGTGGAGGGGCTGAAGGGGGAGGCTGTCTACACACACTACAATACATTATTGTGCTTATTTCAATATCACTCTGCTCCAGGGTGGACTATTTGGCTTTAAAATGTCACAGACTGGTATCCTAAGTGATGAAATCTTCAGAAAAATTTCAGCAAAACCTCAAATGATTTATGAAATCATTAGGCTCTCTTGACAACCACTCTTCCATAATGTGAAATTGTACATTTTAAAGTGCTCATAATACACTGGATAAAGAAACCCTAAAATCAGGAATACTCCTGAGCCTGAAATACAGGCAAAGTTCATGACACAGCTTCAAGTCTCCTGTTTCTAACACAAATTTAATATCTGCTTTGCTGCTGTGTCCTAGCAATTTTGAGATGACAATGCCTGTTTGCTTCTCTGCCTAGTATTTCTAATAACATACTTGCCTTTTTCCTGCATCCTCAGCCTCTAACTCACACCAAATTATCTTTTCATTAATTTTAAGCTCAGCCTCATCCCTAGAGCCTGCCCACACTAGAACCAAAGTCTACCTATTGTGATGTAAGAATATAAATGCTAGATAAGGAGGAACAAAGATAAGGGTATTGGTATTTTTCACTGAAGACAGTAGTTATTTGTCTAAAAAATGAGTCATCTAAGAAGGTTACTTTTTATTAGGATAAAAAAAGTTGCTGGTTTTTATCATGTGCACATGTATAGACACATATCCACCCGCAGATGCATGCCTTCACCATGCATTCCACCAAGTGAGTTTTAATTGGACTGAATTTCTTCCAAAATTTCTTTTCACTCAATGTCTCTCATCACTAGCTACAAACAAAAAAGTATGCGAGAAGATAACACAACAGCACATGCAGGAATATTTTTGTGAAACTGTTCTCAAAAATTCAGTGCTATAAATTTACTCATTATCTGTGATAAATTGTTCCATGTATTTGTCATT
The DNA here is from genome assembly GCF_001522545.3 of Parus major. Taxonomy (NCBI): domain Eukaryota; kingdom Metazoa; phylum Chordata; class Aves; order Passeriformes; family Paridae; genus Parus; species Parus major. The sequence continues at coordinate 86,152,084 of NC_031769.1, forward strand.
TTTCCATATACATTTCTGGAAAAGATAAAAACAGTGCTCCACTGCAAGAATATAATTATTAGAAACTTAACTTTACACTAAAAAATATTTCTTCTCTGGCTTAGGAAATTAAATGCAAACAAACTGATCAATTTGCAATTAAACTACAGATCAGCTCCCCATCCAACATACTCCCTACAGGAAATCACTAACATTCAATTTTGAATTAGAAGTCAACTAGAAAAAAAAACCACTTCATATTCCAAAGCAAAACTTAGGAGTTATTTAACACTGTCTCTATAGCCCATAGTTAAAACTTCTGTTTGCTTTTCATCTGCAGAGAACTGCCCAATACAACCACAAAATCTTCATACCAGGTAACATAAAGAAAGAAAGAAAGAACCATCTCTTTTTTACAAAGGGAAGATCGCTTACCTTACATTCACAGGTGTGTGTGGATGCCAGTGTGGCTGAGCAGGATGTATATTAGGATGATACTGTGGCTGCAAATGGAAACATTGAACCTGGTTAATGAAACCATATAAAAGATCCTTATTAACTTTTCCTGGGGTCATGAGAAATACGTTCCTGGTGAACCCTAGAAACCCTAATGCTTCAGACCTTCTCCCAGGTCACTGAGCACGTACATGAAGTCTTCTTGGTGATGAGTCTGCTCATTAGGACATACTCACTGGAAAAGGCAAAGAAAATTGCTCTCCTGTTTGACAGACACCCTGGCACATCTAGTGCTTCTCATAGAAAGCACATCAAAAAAATGTCAACTTTGATCAAAGGTGGAGAATAAGAAAGGTTACTGTTATAAGAGCAGGCTTCAAAAGGTCATCTATCTTTGGTGACAGCACTTCCCTCTCATATCCACAAGATCTTGAAGAGAAACAGTAAAAGAAAATCCCTGGTGAGAGTTTTAATAAAAAGTGTTAAGACTAAGATCTCATGCACATACAGAGATTGGAAGCTTGCTTTTTCTCAGTATCCACTGTCAGTAGCACAGATGAAAACCAGGTAATGTTTCCCTGGAGTGCATAAAAAAAGCCCCAACAAGCATTTGACGAGCAACTCTTTAAGCGTGATGAGGGAGTTAATTGCAACTTTGTAATTGTCACAATCATCCAGTGTGAAAGGCTGCTCTAGACAAAAGCTCGCTCACAGAGCAGTCTCCTGGGGCCCATCACATTCACAGTCCCAAAGGCTTTAACCTTCACAGAAAGGAAAGGGATGGGAAAAAAGATGGCTAATGGTGTGCATTCAGCTTGCAGAGCATCCAAGAACACAGGAGAAAAAACAGGAAAGAGTCCCTCCACCTTCTCTTTAACCCCAATAGTTTAAAGGAATAAAACCCAAAGGTTTATTTCTGACATATCAGAGAATCTCACCCCAGAGTAAGGAAAGGGGAGCAAGACAGCTGAACAAATTATAAAGAGCAAAAATATTTACCACAAAATATGAAAATGCCAACATTTTCCTCTGTAACCGGTATTCTCTTACCTGGTAGTTATGGACTTCAGGAGTATTTTTAGCACTAAGAGAGAAAAAAAAAATTGCTTTTATGTAATCAATACATCTATGTCACAATGTTTTTTAGTTCAGGGAAGTACTACAGAGAAATGAAATTAATATTCTTAAGGATATAATTATTTTATTCAAGATATACACCATAGCAGTTAACATGTGAAAGAGGGGTGTAAAATTTTCTCTCTCTTTTCATTTAAAAATATGAACAAATTATGCTTGATAAGCTGGCATAAGAGCAGTGAGAAAAAAGGAAGTATGTTTTAGTTTAGTCTGAATTAATATATAAAAAAAATTTAAAAAAATAGATTAAACAATGGAAGCAGGCAGTCCCCAAGAAGAATTTGGGGATGCATAATGTGACATGCCAATTCATCCCATACCAGACAATCTGTTTCTACAAAACCTAACACAGATATTATCTTCAGAATCCTTTCACCCAGGTACAGCAACTGAGAGGTAGAGAGAACTTAGGCAGTCACTTACCACAGTTGTGCTGCTTTCACAGGATTGTTTGCTTAAAAAGAAACAAACAAAACCTTAAGACAAGTGAAATATCAGCCATTTTGCAGCACTTGTTGGGCTGTTACACTATGGCTAAAGTGAATCCTCACACAGACATAATTGCACAAAAGTATCAGAATTTCAAGTGCAGCCCTGTGCTTTTTAGCAATACTGTGTGACATCAAAGTATGAGGCAGACACAAATCTCTCTCTGGTCCTGCAAGAGTGAAATCCCTTTAGAGATTACAGCAGACAAAAATATTCTTCCCAAATGTCACCAAAGTACTTTTGGCAGAAATGTTCCGCACAACACTTTGTTTTCTCACCTTATTGTAGTACCATCAAGTCCCTTGGAAATCAGAAACTATCCCTTGTTGAAATTTTCACTATCTTATAGAAACCAGAGTATTCACAAGGCTGATAATGGCCTGTGTCTTATTACAGGGAACAACAGTAGCCAAAATAGCCCATTAGTTGTCATCTTGAGCTACAAGGTCTTGGCCTGTGCATTGGACAGGCTGGAAAGAATGGTGAAGGTGGAAGGTGAGTAACTGGGATGTACCATCCCTGTTTCATGACTGTGTGTGTTTCAAGAGAACTGAAAAGCTCCTGAGAGATAAACTGAAAGTCCAGCTGACTGCCGAATGCAGGAAGTTAATGACACACTGCAGAGGTCTCAAAAGCAACAGAGCTAGGAGAGAATCCAACCCTTGTGGGCTGCGCTTAGGTACACATCTTAATGGCCAAAAGATGAATCAAAGGTAATAACCTACAGGGAGTTTTTGCATTAATTTAACAAACATGCTGTTGTGCTCTCTAGGAGATCACTTGGGTGTGAAAAGTTCTGACTGGCTGCAATGGACAGAGAACATAATTAAGCATAAACCACACTTTTTCTCTTCTCCCTCTACCTCACAGACATAAGTAGAGAAGTATGGAGACTCAAGGAAAAACCTGCAGGTCTGTCAGTTCCTGTTATGGCAAGAATAAAACTTAGAGAATTCATTCTTCCACTGATAAAATAACCCACACTGTATAGTTCACTCTCATGTCTCACTCTCAGAACCTCACAGATTATTAAATTTGCATTTCAGTCAAACAAACTCCTTCCATGTACTAAGGAAGGAAGCAGGGGAAAGAGTTACAGCCTCTAGAAAGCATGCATGCTTGTTACCCTTTCTGCCCCCACTGTAAATGAGACATAAAAATGTCCCCAAAATACCACAAGGGCTGCTCATGGAACTGTGGTTTATATTCTGGGAATGCAAAGGAGTGTAAAGACATTCTAAGGGAATGTCATCTCACCCTGCTCTGTACAGCAGCCTTGCTCCATACGGCAACTATACCTGCAGGCTCAACTAAAACCAGAATTTGGAGAGGGTTATCTTGCAGTGCTCCTTCCTAGGTTTTTCTACATGGAACAAAAAGCTCAAGTTTTTAAGGACAAACTACAAAACCACAAGGGAAATCAATTCCTTGTCATTCCATTTAAATTCAGTACATCTCAATTCCCAGGGCAAGCTAGTTAAGGTCACAGTCTGGAAAGGTGAAAAACATGGCATTTCAGTCAGGAAAGCCACAACAACTCCGTAACGAGACTGCTCAATAACCCTAAAATTGTCTGGGTAGATAAGCAAGTCAGTAAGGCTTTTGGATACTGCTCCACCCAAGTGACACAAGCAATTCTTCAAAAAAACATTACAGGCTTTTCCTTGGTGGGTTTTCTGTGACTTTTCTTTCCTCCTCAATAGAGCAACAAAAGAAACCATAGGTACCTCCTCCATAGATGGGGGTGGAAGAATTAACTGTAGGCAAAGATTAAAAACAGAAGATGGAAACAATGAACTCTGGCCAATAAAACCCCATGTATGTTCTGACTTTTTAGGTTATCTGACATATTTTTTCTTCTCATAAAGTGGTACAGATGTCACGATTGTAATGTGACATTTATGGGATTTAACGGGGCACCTGCATGACCAATTCAGTGAACAGATGTATAAAAAACACTTACCCTTATAAGTGGAATGCCTCCGAGAAGGGTATCTCTTGCTGGGCCTTCTTTCAAATGTACTAGTTCTGCGTAATCTTGTCCCGTGTGTTGCTTGATATTCTGTCCTCCCACTTAAAATACAGAAATAAACAAAGTAAGCTACTGCCTTCTGCAGGAAGCTGCACCTGCTCCTTTGTGTAAAGAGAAGTACATTGCTGTTCACTAAATACCTGAATCTGAAGCGTGATCCCAGCCTTATGAAGTCGGATCTACTAGATTTACTATTTGCTGGGGCTCGCAATCTGAAGAAAGCGTGGTGCTCCACCGCACACTTCCACAAGTGCTTGCACGTTTTGGCACTGTCTAACCGGAAAACAAATGTGTGCTCTTGCTCTCTGCCCTAAATGCAGAAACAAAAGCTTTGGGAGTTGGCATGCATGATATTAGTTATTGTCCTTGGTAGGAGAAATACAGCCTGGGCCAACAGTGTGCTGAGCCTCCCTTGTGTTCTTACCAGCCTGAGCACACACCACACTTTGTTGGATCAGGCCCAAGTAAGGGAAAGAAGTTACCTGTTCATCATCTTCTACAACCACGAGCGTTAGTTTGCTCTTTTTAAAGTCCATTTTTGTGATTTTAGGCCTAAACACAAGAATCAAAAAGAACATAATTACAAGAATAGTAAAATAATTTTATTTCAACAACTACTTTACATTTGAGTGTGGTACTTCTAACCAGACCAATCTACCTTCAGATTTTAAACTTTGTAGATCCAATTAAAAATTACAAATAACAATCATGATCCCATTATGCAAGGGAGAAAGATTTCAGCATTTTAACGAAAAGGAATATAACACAAAAGAGGATTACCAAAAGAATAAGCCTATTTTGTTGGCTCCTTCAAAGATCAATATGCCTGTTGGTGTCAGTCCAAGAGCATATTCACAACCATCTCTTCCCTGCAAGCAAGTACAGAATAAATAATCTGCCATGAGCAGTGTAAATCTTAATACAGTAGTATTGCAAAATCCATAGGTCTTAAACTAAACAAGAAGAATGTCATATTTTTTTAACATTACAGAGCAGAAGAATATGCATCTGTAGTGAGTGCAAAGTGGCATATTTTGGCAATAGGAGGGTGCCCTTTGAGGGAGGAGGCCATGTGCTGCTCAAAGTGGCTCTGAGATCCATGGAGATGGACCCACACCAACACCGTATCCAGGGGAGCTCACACCTCACCTCACCTGTTTAAGAGCAGGCAGTTCCTGCCAGGGGAAGGAGACACAACAGGAAGAAACTGAGGGACACAGGAAAAGGCATGTGGAAAGGGATACTGAGGGAGCACAGGGGAGCACCCTTGGGAGGAGTGCTGCAGGTGGGAATGACTGCTGAGGGCCCATGGGACAACCCAGACTATTGCAAGGACACTCCTCAGGGACTGACCCACAGGGACCTCACAGTGATAAAATAAAACATCACATGGATCTTACCTTAACTACATGCATATCTACACCATACATTTCTAGCCATTTAGCTTTGTTCAAGTAGCACAATTCAGCCTGCGCCGGGCTCTTTCCCCTATGAACATAAAATTCACACTTCACGGTAAGAATTTTTTATCTGCTTTAAATGCTTTCAGATTCATTCCCTAAAACCCTTTTCTTTGTGTCCTCAATCTTAATGACACTAAATGATATTTCAAGCTTATGTTTTTACACTCTTCCCTCCAAATGAAAATAAAACAGAAGACTGAAAACGCAAGAAGATCTAAAACTGCCAACAAGGATGCAAGTTCAGATAACAAAGCATCACTGAAATTTACCATATTTATTAACAAAAGACAGGAAAATGAATTTGCAACCACCCTGAACTCAAAATTTTTGTTTGAATGAAAGAGAGAAAGATATTTATTTCCAACATAAACAGGATAAAGACCTAGCTCCTTAAATTATTACAAAATAATCTAAAGAAAAAACAGTAACAAATTAAACCCACCACCTTCCTAAAAAATCACCCCAGCAACCTTTGCCTAAATTACTGCTTGATATTTCTAGGGAAGGGAGTGCTCAAAGCCTTCTTACAATACTTCTCTACTGACAAACATAATCCCCATTTCATGCCTGTTGAAAGGATTTGACTTCGGAAGAGAAGAAAACCTGTTGCTAAAGACCCCACTCCCACACAGGTACTCTACCTGCACTCTTTCCATTTCTGAAAAATGTCAAATTCCATTGCTTCAGTCTGGTTTGGTGCAAACCTGAATTCAGACACGAGCTCTGGTGTGTGCTCAGGATGCTCACACTCTCCCAACTCAGCTGAAATCAATCAATTGAGAAATTAAAATAATAAAGTCCTTGGGATGATCAGAAACATTTAAATTCCACTATCACCTACAAAGACAGAAAACTATCCTAGAAAGGATAGTTTTCAAGTTCCTAGGCATGTTGCAAAATGTACTTGTGTCAATGCTTTGAGTCAACATCCCATCCCCCCACGGCTGGCCCCAGGAAATTCAAACCAGATTTTACAGCAGAAGTCAGATAAATATATTTGCAGGAGCAGTGTAAGGTTGTGGTACAGAATTCTGACATTCAGGGATGTTATGACTGAACCAGCTCAACTAAAGCTGCTTCTCTGGATTTTAAAGCAGTTATAGGAAATAAAGTTTCTATTTAAAACCATCATCAATGCATCTTCTGTTTTGGAATAGGTAACTCTGAAACTTCCTCTCATTGCATACTTTGCATTCCCTAACACTTCCTATTCTATTGCATGCTTTGTTTTTTGTCCTGGTTTAGGACAAATTTAGGAGTTATGTTTCTGTTCATGTCAAAACACGAAGGGAATATCTTGTCTCATGAAACCAGTGATAAAGATGTGCAGTCTTTTAAATCGCAGTGGTGGTGTAATATCAAGTATTTTTTAAGGAAAAAAATGCTGAAACATTAACATAATTAAGGTGTCATTTTCTACTTATATGCTTAGGCTCTGGTGTTATCTTTTCTAGGAGCAGAACACTTTCCAACTCCACAGAGCTCAGCAGGAGCTGAGACTAACACCCTTACCTGCCTTGTGTCTGTGACAGCTTTTCTCCTGGAGCCTCTCAGCTGTACTAAGAGGCTGCAGCGTCACTGCCTCAGGACTGTGTGGCAAACATCAGTGGAAAATACACTCTTCAGCAACAGCATGTGTCACTTGATATATGATGTGATTCCCAACCAGGCCTTTGTCAGTCAGCATTTCTTAACTGTTTACTACTCTTAACTTCTACTACCAAAATAAAACTATAAATGAAAAAGCATAGAGGGAAATAAACTCCCTTGAAGAAAACAGTTTTATTCCTTCAGGGGGCTTTTACACTTAACAACTGCAAAAATTTTTTTCACAGCCAGACTCCAAAAATACCTTACAGGATCCATCAGTAGATAGGAAGTTACATTCAAAATCCAATCTGTTGGCTGATAACACCTACTAGGTGGTTTTGAAAACTTGTGCTTTGCTGAAACATTTAGCAGTCCTAAGGATATTAAACAGATTGAGTTCACTGGTCTTCATTTTTAATTACTGTCTCACACACATTTTTTCCCTCTGAACAGTAATCTTCCATAGTGAGTTACAGTATTCTCATCTCTGTTAAAGAAAAGGACATACACATATCTCAGCTCTGAGGCTGTTTCATCAAAGCTGGAAGCCTATTTAACACAAATAATATTAAGAATTACTGGCAGCCTAGTCTCCAGTACACAAGAGAGAGCTACAGCAAACACACTAGCAAGGAGGACATCGAGGGGAGAGAAGGTAAAGATCTGAAGTTTGATGCATTGCCAACCATCTAGGAAAAACATAGGAGATTTCTCTGTTTCCTAACTGAGAGAGACGGGGGAATCAAGGCTGACTGTGCTGCAAAGAAGATGTGTAGGGATGAGAAGAATCATGAGCTTGTAGGACAGATGACACAGAGAAGCTCAGGCAGCAATATTTGGTAGGAGAAAAATATCATCCTTGTTTCTCCACAGCTGCACTCACTCTTTATTCACTTTCAGGTGAACAAACTATGTTATCTTTTTGATCTCTGTTAATAGGTCTCCAGCATAAGAGTCAGTAAGAGACTGCCAGCTCCCTGCACAGGGCTGGAGGGCAGAGGAAGAAGGGGCTGCCACAGACTCTATGAGGATGCTGTCACTGCTGGGCTGGAACTGCACTTCAATGGCTCAGCACCACTAATAATTTTGCAACGTAAGGTCGTGGCAGAGGACCCATCTCCTCATTTGTGTCTTCATGACATGCTTTGGCATGCATCTTCTCTGCCCTTTTTTGGGGGAGGTGGAAGGTGGGGCAGGCACATGTACCTAGCACATGTATATACATTATCTGTGTTCTTCAAAAAATAACTGGGGGAACATTTCCAAAAGGATGTTTCCTAGAAAGTTTTTGAAAATTCCAAAAATGTATTTATTTTTAAATATATGTCTGACTCTTTTATACAGAGGGATGAGAAAGTTTCCAGCACCCCATGAAGATGTCTTATGATTAGAACTTAAAATTGGACATGTGAGAAAACATTTTCCTTTTCAATTTAATTAGCAGCTTCAAAAGTTTATCTGGTTAAACACTAAGACCATGCACCGCTAATGAGGTAGTTAAAAACTAACTGAAACAGTGAGAACTCAAGTTCCATAGGTTCTGCAGATAATCCCTGTAAGCATAATATTATGTATCTGCTTCATATGTTACCCCATACTACAAACCAATGGTACTTGCTACAGAATCTCCTTCTTTGGACTGGCAACAAATCAATACTTTATGTCTGAAGGATGATTCACAAAAAAACCCAAAAACCTGGAAACTGCTACTGGAAACCAAGAATTACTGTAACAGAAAATTTCCTTGATCAAAAAAAAAAAAAAATTTAAAAAAAAGTATAAAATTTAAAGTTTCTCTGTGAAAATACTTTTCCTTCAGTGGTCTCAGACTTCTAATGCCTAAATAGCAATTCATAGCTTTTTTCCTCACTCTTAGGAAAGGCACACTAAGGAGCAAGACTGCATTTTACAGAGAAAATGTAACCCACTGAGGAGGGAATAATTGACATTTCTTTATACTTTTCTGCCTAATTAGGTCAATAAAATGTCAATAAAATGTAGCAAACTTTACACCAAAAATGCTTATTATTATGTATGTCAGCAAAGAGAATTAGTTGCAACAATGGAATCATTTTGGACAAGCTTATTGTAATGATGTCAAAATAGTGGAAAACTGAAACTGGAAAAAAAAAAAAAAAGCAAGAAAGTATAAAAGCGTGTTCCCCAGACAGCAGCAAAGAGTGTTAGCTTTGGAAGATAGCTGGACACATCATAAACATGATGGACAGCTATTGTATTGCATTTACACAGTAATCACAGGTGTCAGTACTACCCAAAATATTGAGGCATCAACCTATTATTCTTTGCTTGGTCCTCCTTGCTTGGACCAGATGTGAGGTTACCGCAGCTTTTATCTGTGGAAACGTAAGCAACAGATCAAACTGGGGCTCTGCATTTCCTCCACCTCAAAAACACAAACAGAGTCTGTCTTCAGCAGTTCTCTGCACACCTGACAAATCAGCTGTACCAACTGGTACAGTAAAACTACCTCAGGATTTACACCTATTGCTGCTTGGAGCTGAATTCCCAGTTTTGCCTGTCAAGTCCATCTAGAACTACTGAGTTAATACCACTGCTGTATTAAACCAAGGGACTCTGCCTAAGCTCTCTGTGTGCCAGGGCCCAGCCACCAGTGAAACAGGAAGAGAGTTTTTAATTTCAATTAATTTTGCTGCTGATATGCTTAGATTGGTCCAGATCACTGCACTTTCTTTTATGCAGAAATGAACTTGATTTGAGCTTCAGTACAAAAATTTCCTCCCCTTCTGCAAAACAAATGGCTCAAAATGGAACAAATATTTATATTAACATGCTTGCAGCAACACAAAACCCACACTGTCCTACAATAACATAATGAAACCCAGTGTACCGGAATTGCTTTATGTAGTGAAATCTTTGCTCCTGCCACAGAAGTGATATTAGTTCTTAACATTCCGTGTAATTCTCTCCTTTCCAGTACCTGCCACTCCCTCCCCTCCTGTCCTGTAACCATCTCCTGAGTCACCCACTGTGGAGGCTTCCTCTCCCAGGCACTGTTCAGGCAGCAGGAAGCCCAAATTCACAGGCACCCACATCCCACAAACTGTGTGAAGGGCCAGCTGGCTCTTCAGGCTCAAGTGGTAACACTTGTGCACGCACCACAGCTTCTCCCTCAGTAGGGAGCTATTTTGGGTCTTTCTTCCCATATCAGCCCTGGGTTTCCATGAAACTTTTGCCTAGCCATGGTTTAGAGTCTCCCTCCCCATACCAAGTGTGCTGATATTGGCTAATAGTTGTTGGCTAATAGATATTGGCTAATAACAGTTCAGAAGTTATGAATGGAGGCAAGCCAAGAAAGTGATCTCTCTAAAATTCTTCTTCCCAAGTATGGCATTTATATATGATCAGTGAGAATGCATTAGTAACAAAGGAAAAGAAACCATTAGGTGAGATTTTTAAAGAATTAGGACAAACCCCTTTCAAAAGATTGCATACCTTGAAGACACAGAGCTGCTAGTTCAACAGCAGTTTCGTAAGGGCATTTCAGTCTTAAAAACAAAACGAAAAAACAAAACTATAAAAAACATCTCTCTTGTCAGTGAATTCCTCTAGCAATAAAGCTAAAAAGAAGCTTGATACAAAACCCAGAAACATTAACTTCCACAAACTACTAATTCTATGAAACATCTACAATTACTTTTTACTTGTATATGATTATTTCCTAGGTTGGTACCTTCTGATTAGCATTAAACATGTTACACTTCACCATAAAACAAGTTTGAACCAACAGAGAAAATGCTAAATCAACTAAGGAACCATTTTTGCTTTAACACTGCATTTTAGAATATATGAGTTTGAGGATTTTTGTTTCTGTAATTAAAAAAAAGTAGCGCAGGTGTGAATGAATATTGGTCGGGGTAAGACAAAAAAAGCACAAAATATTTTTGCAGTGTTGACCTGAACAAAAAGTGTTGCCTTCAACTTTCTCATACTCTATTTCACCCACCATACTGAAAAAATGTGGCAAGCCCAAGTTACATTTTCAAATCATAAAACCGAGAACAGTTTTTGCTCTCTTTAAACATTTCCATCACCTGATCAAGCCATAAAAAATCTTTACCCACTCTATTTGTCAGTAATATCGTCATGATGCACACAAAGTCCCATGTGTCTGCATTCTAAAGAAAATCAAAATGCACCAGGAGATTAACTATTATAAATTCTTTAAAGTACAGCTTCAAGTGTAAAAAGGTACTTACTTCCCTGAAAGAATGTCTTGCCGGAGCTGTAATACAAACAGGTACCTGACAAATAAAAATTCAGAATGTCAAAAGTAATTACAAAAAGTAATCCTTCTAGTTCCATTGGCTGGAAGAATACCCCAACTCACTGCGTAGTAACAGCAATTTGAGTAACTTGGTCTTTACAAAAAAGGCCCCTTGGGATCACACAGATACACCCTGCAAGTTCAAAGCTCCCACAGCTTTCACTAAAATCAAAGAAAAGCACATTTTTTGTCCACTGGTTGTGTTCAGGACAATGTCCAAAGTCTCGCTATTTAGGATGTGCTCTATCTGAGCATACACCACAGCAACCTAAATGTTACTAACACTCCAGTGTTCTCCTAAACTTGGGTCTTACCTAATTCAGGCAGGAATTGAACTACAGTAGCTAAAAATGAAACACAGATAAAGGCATGTAGGCTTCAGGACTGCTTTTTCAAACACAAATGCAGAATATGGAAAAAGTCCAAATTGGGGAAAAGGAAAGGTTCATACCAAAATATCACTTAAAAATAGCAGAGAATTTCTGAATAAAAGAATTCCATAGAGCTCACACATTTATTTAATAAGCCAAGTAGGAATTTACAGCCTTCAAACTGTTGAGATATTTTGAGCTGTGGCTTTGCTAACCCTCAGTTCTAGGCATGCTTCACTGACACCACTCAGAGGGGGGCTCTGAGGCATGCACAAGTGCCCTGGGTCATGCAAGGGGTGTGTCGAGCACAGAAAGGCACAGGCAGGCTCTGCACTGCTCTGGACACTGTGGAGTGAGGCTTGCAAATATGAGTGATCCAAGAGAAGAAAGCATAAAGCACTCCTGTGAGCCCACTAAATGCAAGCATAAACCTTTTCCATCTTCACAAATCATAGAAATACAAAAGTGATCTTGTTTTTCAACACACAGGACGTGCAGTGAATGCTGTGAAGGACCAACAGCTGCAATCAGACAGGGAAACAGAAATGAAGATTAGGATTTCTCATGATAACACTAGAGCAGAATTTAATTTATCCATGTTAGCTCTTTGTTACATCTCTGATTCACATACTTGGCTGATACTTGCCAATCAAATCTGGGTATTTGCATGTGTAGATTAAGGGTAGACAAGCATACTCCCTGTTCTTATTGATAGCCCAGATGACCTAGAATCCCATGAACTCTTCTAAATTTGCAAGAAGACTCTGGGCAGTGCTCCTATCAGTGTCAGGAGGCTTGTACAGTGCTGCAGCCCTGCTCTGGTAGGTATGGTTTACCTTTGTTCCTTTTCTGTGCACAGGCTGACAAACACTGGCATCACAATTGCTGCTACTTCAGCAAAATACCTTAGAAAACTCTCCATGACACACAAGTACAGACATGTTCTTCTGTTGTTCTTCTAACTACATTAACTAATCAGGTCACACACAAGCCATAGATGTTTTCTGAAACACACTGCATTTCAACTGTGTTTTTAAACCAAAGAAAAGACAGAGCTGGTGAAGGGTTTTAATGCTACCCAATACCGTGTTTATTATGAGAATGTGATGTTTGTAGCTTTACTAGAAATTTAAGTCTACTAGAAAGCACATCTCCAGAAGGAATTCTGAGCACCCCCTACCTGGAAAGTTCTAATACTGTTACGGTTGATGATGGATTTTTCTTCTACTTGGAATAATTTTGAGTATATAAATAATAAATATAAATTGAGTTATTAATCTTCAATTTTCCCTCAACATGCTACATGGAAAATATGATTCAGCAACTAGGATAAAGACTCTTAAAAAAACCTCCATAAATCAAAAGAATTTAAAATTTAAGACCTATAAAATTATTAAATTCAAAATTACTTTCCCAAAAAAAAAAGAAGAAAAAAAAGGCACCCAAATTTTTCTTACACATTTTCACTCACAGTGGTCTTCTGTCAAGCTTATAATTAAAAGAAATTGTTCACAACACTGAATATTTAGCTGACTTAAGTGTTTTTCTAATTAAAATAGTCTTCTGAAATGTCACCTTTCAGCAATAATTAGATCACAAGGCATCAGAGGTTAATACTTTCAGACAAAATGTCTTACTCGATCACAGCAATGATCACATAGCTCAGAAACCCAGTCTCACAGTGACTAGGATCATATGCTTCACAGCATCAAGCAAGAAATCTTGTGGTAGACAGTAATGCAATAATTTGACCACAGGGGAAATGTAATACTTGTCAGACATGCACCCTGATGTATGAAGACTTACATCAATTTCCAGAAAACACATATTATTCCTACTAATTTAACTGCATTTTCTCATTAGAGATGTCCATAAATCATCCAGATTTTTGGATTCTCTTAAGATCTTATACTCAGCTACATAAGTGGCGGGGATTTCTGTGAGTTAATTATACATTCTATGGGAATATGCCCTTTTATTGAATTATCACTGCTGGAATAAATTGATAACGGATATTAAAGACCCAATGTCTATATCATGAGGTGGTGACAATTAGCCCTTTAATCTCAGGCAGTGAAAAAACCCACGGTTGGCACATCAGTGAAGGAGACAGTAATCATTTGCCTCCAGGCTTAAGTTTAATGTAAACATCACATGCACATGAACTACAACAATCAACCACCTTTAAACACCTTAGGCTGATTAGGAGTACACTGATTATTGCCAAGCAAATTAGAAGACACAGAAAGTGCCTACGGTGAGAGGCAGAACAAAAGAAAAGATAAAATAACATTAAGATAGATGACTACTATACAGAGAAGACACAGAGTAAGCAGATACAAAAGATAAGCAAACCCTTTCCTACAGCTGCTCCTTTCCCAGCTTTCAGAATATCCTGTGAACCAAGGTGCTATGGACCCTGCAAGGTACAGGTCCACAGAAAGCAGCCCAGAAGATTGAAACAAAAGACTTCCAGATATTTGTACAGTGACTTTACACAACACAGGCTTCTGCTTCAGAGAGAACCACGGGGAAACAGAACCTATTCAATCAAGCATTAACCCAGAGCTCAAGCTGACTATTCCCACAATTCTCTACCCTTGGTACCATTATTAAACCACCCTCCATTGTCAGGGCAGGAGGAACAAAGCAGGCCACTGGCATTTTAGCAGGACATAATGGAGAGCCCTCTCAGAGGACGGCAGGTATCAAAGAGCAGGTGTCTCCCAGCTGCAGCTCTCCCCACCCAACACTGCCTTTCTTTGCCAACTTCAAAGCACCAAAGCACAGCATCTCCTCCTACACACTGACATGCTTGGAGAGGCCCAAGAATGCCTTCTGGCAGCATACAAATATGAAGAAAGAAACACATGTTTCTCTGACAGTAGGAAAACACCTAAGAAGGCAAACAAAACGACCACTCAGTAAGAAAGCTCGAAGCACCTGCTTACAGTACCCCACGTGCCTTAGGTGTCTTAATTCCCCCATCAGCCATGCACAGTTCCTACCTTGTAAACTCTTCGTGCAGGTTGTTCGGTTCTGATGAATAGTACTTAATTCGAAAATGCAACGTGTACGGAGGTCCAACTGCAAATGCAGAGATTTTAAATGGGGAAAAAAGGTTTATACTCATTGCAGTCCTGATAAGGCAGAATAGTCACCACACCACACCTCACAACCCAAGAAACACAAAATTAATTACGTTTTTCAAATTCCTCAGACAATATTTCATGTTTTTCTAAATTTAAAAATGCATGCAACAAACCAAAAAAATAGACAACTTCATGATACTAATTAATTTAAATTTATCAAGGCAATAGTCCATTTGGCAAACACCTTTTCATACTTAGAGCGTGCCTCACAGCATGCTGTGAATGACAGCAAATTCCAGATACACTGCCTGTTTCTGGGCCCAGGGAGAAAGGGAAGGAAGAGGGAAGGAGAGGGTGAAGCTCCTTCTTACCAAGTGCAAACACTATTCCAAACCCCCCCCCCCCCAACCCACCCAATAGAGCAGCTTTTGATTGAAACACATGCATGAGAAAAGGTGAGATAAATAGGGTGAAAAGTGCTGGAGAAGACTCTGGAAGGCACCCACAAACACAGAAAGGTAAAAAATTCCATAGGGTTGCAAGAACCGTGTTTTCTAATGTCAGAAGTGAATGCTACATCGGAGTTTTCTTGTAACACAGATAATAGCAAGTTATTCAGCCACCATGAAACTGTGACCAAGAATCCTTATCTGCTTAGCCCTCATCTTCCAACTGCTTGCTGATGCATTAATTGACAGAAAAGTTACTTTTCTACACTTTTCTAAAGTCTTCCATAACACCACATCAACACAGTAAACATGTGCCTCTTAATGATCCTTCTACTAAATGATATGCAGCTAAGATTCAGGTAACTAGAGCTTTGATTCTGCTCCTGTTCTGCACCACCAGTGAGGTCTGCATAGGTGAGCTAAGGACTTGGAAAAAAGAGCAGTGGGCAACATCCATTTTGAAAGAGAAATTCTTCACAAAGCATCTTCTAAATGCAATTCTTCACAAAGCATCTTCTAGAGGAAAGTAACTTGTAGTGAGTCAGACCTTTACAACACCCAACAAACTGCTTCCTTCTTAGGCATTTCTCAGAAACAGGATTGACCAAATGCTTTCTAAAACAGGCCCTTCACAGATCAAAAACACAAATACATGCAACTAAACTGGCTGAAGGTGTTACAGAATCACTGATTTTCCAGGAGAAAAAAGACAAAGCTATCAGAGAAAGTGCAGCTGCAAATCACTTAAAGTAAAGCAGTCTGTGACATGATGATGAAAACCTAACAGCAAAAACCCATAGCAGCTATCTTCACCATGGATTCTACCAGGCTTACAACCACACACCACGGGGTGACAGCAAATTATCCTAAAGGCCTTTGAAGAACTCCATTTACAAAAATAATCTAGATATTTGGGTACTTATCAAAAAGGAAGGCAAAGCACCACTGAAGCAATCAGGACCTATCTTTGTGAGGTTGTCCAAGGGTGTCAAAAATTTCCTTGAAAAATACATTTTAATCTCACAGAAGACATGTCTTCACGGCCCATGACTGCTGGCAACTGCAGTATTGTAATGCCAATGCTGCACTGTGCCCAAGCCTGCAACCTGATTATCAAAGATCCTGAAGCTAATTCCACGCCTTAGACAATTTTCACAGAAAACTCAGTAGCCCAACCCAACCTTTCCATCCAAAACTACCTTTGATAAACCAGCAGCTATTTCAGAACTGCATCTGACAAAACAGCAGGTATTTCTGTTAGTTTTACTTCTAAGATAATAATCTGGGGAAAAAAAATTAAAAATTAATCATTACACAATGCAGTATTTTCTATTCACTCTCTGAAAGAAATTGCAGGATATCTGTTCTGGATCAGAAGCAGTGACAAGAACTCCGATCTGTGTCCAGGCAACCTAATTTCACAGATCACACTGAAATTACCTGGCAACCTACTCAGTGCCTCAGACAAACAGCACAGGTTTAACAAAGGCTTCTGAAGCCTGGGGTACTGCTTAATAAGTGCTCTTGCATTTAGACATAATACAGTCAGCCAATTACCCATTAAGTTGAAACTATTTCCTAATAAATATTTATTTTAAAGGCCATATTTAAACATTCTCTATCATGTTCTAATACACTAAATTCAAATTCTTTAGGAAGTAACAAAATAAACAGGCAGAGACATTGTACTTACTTTTTATTTGCTTCTTAATGAATTTTGAATGGTCCAACCAGTGCTAAAAAAAGAAAATCCACACTTAAAAGCAGTTCCATTTCAAGATTTTTTTGACTCCATAAACTGAGTGCAATAAAATTTAACAGACAGAAATCTCTTTTAAGGAAATATTGCCATATTTACTTTCTAAACTTCTGCACATTGGTTGAAGTGTTTATTGGCATATTTAATAACTTCCCCTCCTCCACATGGGAAAGCTTGATTTTAAACTTATCAGTACTGCCAGGGAAGCCACTCTTCCAGAGAATAGACTTCAAAATCCAAGGGCACACAGCAGTGGTGGGTAAGGAAGGCATGCTTTTGCCCAAAACCCCTGAGTTTCAGCCTCCTTTAAATGTCTGTTTAATGGTGACGTTCCAGATCCTGCACTATCCTGCCTTCCACTGCTCCACAGCCACGTTTTTTCCAAGGTAGGGATGGAGACTTTACCCCACTAAAAGCATTTGAGAAACATTGATGTGTACCTCACCCCTTCCCTTTTAAACTAAGGCAGAAGATCTGGAATAGTGCAACAATGATGACAAAAACATATGATTCCCAGCAAAGTTTACACACTCTCTTGTCAGTGTAAGCTGCATCTACAGAAAGGCAGCAATAAACACAATCTGGTATAAATTTAGCTTAAATCTTTGACAGTCTCTGCTCAATGTCCTACAGATGCCTGCAATCTTATTTGAAGCAACTCTATGCTTCTGTCGTACAAAATGATAAGAGAGTTTAATATTTCCTTGAAATAAATGTTTTTTTTATTTTTATATATTTTTTAAAATTATAAACTAAGTACTATAAAACAAAATCTTAGGAAAAAAACCCTATTCTTTCTTATCATAAAGCATTAATGTTTCTAGAAAAAGGACAAGCTCTCAATGACTATTTATCATTACACCAACACCATGCTACAATGGCTAAATAAATGTGAAAAATTATTTGTTGTCTAGTAATACTGGTATTTATTTACTAAGTATGTTCTAAACCAAGGCAAAAATTTATCACAGGTATCACAGGTAGATGTGTACAAATCAAAAGTCTGACAGCTTATGACCCTTAAGGCAAATAAATCTCATGAGAAAGGCAACAATGATTCTGAAGGTGATTTTATTTGCAGGAGACTTGCAAGACTCCCTTAGGTGAGGTTGCCAAGAAATCCATTCTTATAATCCCTAATCTGGTAGAAATGTCTACCAGAGTGGAAATAAAATATTACAGCAGCTCATATAAATGCATTCCTTAGAGTTTCAAGTAATTTACTTTGTCTCTACTTTACTCTCTTATGAAAAATTACAGCTTTGTGAAATCTCGAATTTTTGATATGGAAAAAAATATCAACATTGAGACTTAGGCTTTTTTTTTTTTTTTTTTTTACCAAAATTATATAAGTATGTTACTTTCACAGCTCAAGGGCAGATTAATTTTTTATTCTCCATGTACCTAGCTATGAAAATGTCTTTCTATTTAATATTTATTTTGGCTAAAGAAAAGCCCCTTAAAGACCAATATAATGAATGCATTAAAAGAAAAGTTTAGCTTCATGTAAAAAAGCATCTATAATACATGCTAAAAACTCCTGTTAGTACCATGTTCTGGAACAAGCACTGAACTATAATAATTCCCAGTGAAAAACCAGCTGACAGTCTCTTTCCTGGCATGTGGTCTTTAAGGTACATTAAAGCTGAAATAAGAGTAAGTTTCAAACTGATTGTTTGCAAGTGCAAATTCTTCAAATAATGGCTAAAAAATACCTAACAAGACTCCAGAAACCACTTGTGCAGACCATTAACTGAGACCAGCTTAGACAGGAAACCATCATCACTCTCTGTACCTAAACAGCCAGAGGCAGACAGCTCCAGGAGACAAAGCACAGCAAGCACTGAAGTCACCTCTCTTCAGAAGCACCAGTGAGCTGCTGTTTTAGCCCCATCCCACGCTACACATCAAGTGTAAGATGTGCCACCACACGGATCATAAATACAAAGACGGAGGTAGGGCACGGACTGACAGTATTATTGGCCCAGAGCCCTCAGGCCTGGAAGTTTTCGTGCAGTTTTATGAACCAACTCCAATTTCAAAGCCAGATATTTTGTGCCATTTCTGTGAAAATCAAGCTGAATTTCCACACTTCTTTGCCTCAGATAATGTCAGAGGGCTTCTTCACACTGTGTACCACACCAGCTTTCCAAATGTCCCTCTGAGTAGAAAAAAAAAAATCAAAGCATTCTAGCTAAAGCCTAAAATAGGTTTGGGCTTGGCTACATACTGCTTTGCTGACTCAGTTATAAGGAAGTGAAAGCAGTGAATTCTGAAGTCTCACTAGGAAGCTGAATAAAACCAGAGGAACCTTGTTCTCTCCGCACCTAAGACTATAGCTCTGCCTATCTTTTGCTTTGGCTAAACAACCACACATCATTTCAGGATCTGGACTCAGCAGAGAAACTTAACTGTGGATCTCTCAGTGTAGGACCAAGACTGACCTGACTCATTTCAACCATGCACCACCTTAATCCCCATATCCTGTCTGGACTCAGAAATATCAGAGCAGAACAAGGAGGAGAAAAGGGATTAATTGCTTTAAGACCGTGTTATGATAGGAAGACAGTGTCTAAGTTTACCCATAGTGAGGGAAGAAAAACTCAAATGTGATCAAACTGCAGGTAATCAGAATTCTATGATTATGCCAGAACAGAACAAGTAGTTCAGCTGGAAGGGACCTACAATGACCATGTAGTCCACTGCCTGACCTCTTCATGTTATTAATGGCATTATCCAAATACCTTTTAAGACTGACAGCCTTGGGACATCAATTACCTCTCCAGGAAGCCTGTTCCAGTGTTTGACAACCCTCTTGGTAAAGAAACGCTTCCTGATGTGCTGCCTGAACCTCCCCTGATGCAGCTTTGAATCATTCCCAGGTATCCTTTCACTGGATACCAGGGAAGAGAGCTCAGCACCCCCCTCTCCCACCATCAGCTGCAGAGACCGCTGTGGTCCCCCCCTTTAATTTTGTCAGATAAACTGGAAGGTCAAATGCTAGACTAACTTCCATTTATTCCTCTTTAATCTCAATAAAATTTCTTTGCTCTGTCAAACAAATAATGCTTTCCTATGATATTAACTGACATAACACAGTAGCCATTGGCTGGGACTCACGTGTTGAAAACAAACACCAATGAATTCCACATGAAAGAAACACCATTTAAAAAATAATTTCTTAAAATACTGGAAGCATGTATTTATCTCAACATGGTCTCCTGTTGATCACTCATTTTATCAAAGTGAAGAAGAAAAAATAAGTACTTAACATTTCCTAATATTGGTAGCAGCCAATATTTTCTCAAAATAGATATACAGCATGGGAAAGATATATTTGCGTCGAGATACTGCTAAAGTAGTCAACTTATAAGGACTGTGTGAGTGCCAAATGAAAACTGAAAGGAGCATTTCCACAGGCTGACACAATCCCATCACACACCTGAGCTTTGCAAATTCCACCGCCTCTCTACTTGCTTCCTAAAAGAATGAAAATTCCTTGTCTTGATTTATACAGCCCTCAAAGGTGACCTGAAAAGGAAAAAAATTGCATTTGACCCTTTTTGGTTTGCTTTCTTTGCCAGTTTAAAATGCATGAAGAACATCTTGAATAGACTGTTACTCCTTATGCTTATTTATGTATTTAACTATCAGTTAGAAGAAGCCCATTTTTGCTGGAAGCTTTATTTGCCCTCTGAAAAATATCAGTTTAATGCTTTCTCAAGTCGTGCCTGGAGGTACAGAAGAGAAAACATGCTCAACGATCAAGTTCAGAAAAGAAGGTGTACTTAACAAAAGCCAGCACCTTTAAAACCAGAAGTCAAAAACCAATTATTCCTTCAGCTGTCTTCTTCCTTTCTGGTTTCCTAGGCGCCTGAATCCTACCAAGCTGCTTGCCATTATTCAAACAACCTTCTAAAGCAGAGAGGTTAAAAAATGTATGTATCACATGGAGGAAGGAATCACCAAAAAAACAAGTCAATAAAAATTCTACCCACCAAACCACAGTTTGGGGATTTCTCTACATTTACAGATTTAAAAGGGAGCAAAGGAGTGAAAGCCCTCTTTTCTTTTGCAGGTCACCTTTCAGCGTTATAATGATAATAACAGAAAACCAAATGGGAACTGGGGTTATGTAGAAACTCAGGGAGTACATAAACATATACTTACAAACAGGATAATCTCCCAAGAGATCACAGCTTAAAACAATGAGCTATTGTTCTCATGTTTCTCTAATCCCTCCTAGAAAGCTATGCTCCTCTTGAAAATGAAGGCTCACCTGACTGGTGACTTCAGCTGCCAACAAAAAGGCTGTCGAGAAGATCATCAACACTTCTCAGAGGTATTCCGTGGCAGAAGGATGAGTGGCACCAGAGTCAGGACAAATCCCAGCTAGACAGAAAGACTGTCACCATGAGGCTGTTCAGACAAAGTACAGGTGCCCAGAAGGACTGTGGAGCCACTATCCTTGAGGGTATCAAATATGACTGAACAAAGTCCCAAGAAACCAGATACAACTGAAGCTGCTATGAGGAGCTTGGACAGAGACACCTGTGGTAGTTTAGCAATGCTGTCCAGCAGCAGAAAGGCAGATGGAGCTCTGATGAAGCTCTAGATTGTGATCTTGGGAAGTACAAGGCCACAGAGTCCTACTCCAGAGACCTGAGGGCACTGGTCGGCCTTAATGGATCTTAACCAGCCCCGAGACCTTCACATATTGTGTGGCATTCATGGAAATCTGGCCTGTCCCAGTCTGAGTCAGCACAGAGCCATCTCAGAAGCACTCTGATAAATGGTGTGGTTTAACTGCAGACTAGATAAACTAACCAAGAATAATAGAGAGATATATATGGACATCCTTCAAGACCATTAGCCTATCCTAATTCATATCCATGTGATAATCAAAGAATATTTTGTTTTGCAGACTTGATGTGACTGAGGTAAAGCACAGAATTATATAAAAATTATATAAAAACCTTGCCTGGTCTAGTATATTTCTCATTAGATTTAGTTTACAGACAATGAAAGCTGATACCACTCCAGATCAATTCTAGCAATTTACTTTTAATTTTGATGTCTATGTCCAAACATTCAAAAATAAACTGAAAGGATTTGTAACAAGTAGGTAACAAATCTGACTAAATCTGTGGAAGAAAACTGAGAAAATCACTTCAGCTTATGCTCCAACTACACACAAAGACAAAAGAAACTAGCACAAACTGTTTGCTGTCATGGAGAGAATTCTGTACACTCAGGAGAGAGGTGCAGAAGCATCACTGACAGACAGCATCACAACCACCTGCCCTGTATGCCTGCTTCTCAAGTCTGTTTTAGAAAAATGTTCTCCCAAAACAGCAGGTTCTACTGAAAGATTAAAGACTGGAATCTGTTAGTGTTTTGGAGTCTTCCACCAAGTGTTCACAAACCACAACACAGACTTGGACAGCCCCAGCTGGAAGTGTTCCACATTCATCAGGTGCTCTGCATCACTGCAGAGTCAGCCACACTGCCTTGTCCAGTTACTGAACTGGCATTCCTGTCATTGCCACTATTAGAAACTGAAGCAGTGAGTGCTACAGGATGTTCTACAGCTTTTGGGACCCTCCATCTGTGACCAATAATTTTTGTTCTTGGCTACAATCCACAGCCACAGGTCAGCAAAATCCACAGTCCCAAAGTGATCATAATCCAGAGGAACAAGAGAGATTCAGGAAGGGGAAACTGAGTCACAGAGGAAAGTCACAGCTTTTTCAAGGGGAAAAGAGTGTTTCTAACAGTAGTAGAAAAGGAAACACTTAGCATCATCAAAATATTGACCAGTCACCCTCCTTTCCCACATCCAGCATATTGAAAATAAGGCTTGTCCCTATTTTCTTCTTCATGAAAACTTGTTAAAATATTAAGAAGTACAAAAGGAAAAAGACTCCCAGATATCACACTATGAGGCTAATTGACTGGTTTGAACTGCTCATTTTTCCACATCCCTCTCATCTTAAGAAGTCACAGCAGTAATATCAAAAGCAGCAGCTGAAAAAGCCTGATCAATGAGCCCTTTAAAGAAAATTCAGATAGATACAGCAGAGGCAGTCATAATGAACCAAGGCCCTACAAGTCCCCAACCCAATACCTGCTGAAACATCCAGGAATCTAGTTCTTGATGTGTAGAAGAAACAAAGGTATTTTTATTATTTGTTGTTCAGCTTGCTTCCTACCTGCCCCCCAGCACTGTTGAAATCCTTTGTCTCGAGTCATACATGATCCTGACTCTCCCAAAAAAATCCAGCCAGAAGGCTGCCTTTCATAGAGGTGAGAATCTCAGTGTCAGAATCAGTGCATCCTGACACACTGCTGCTGGTCAGGCCCACTCTGGGAAACACAGTTCTGGCCATGTTTTTCCCCTATTTTTCTACTTGGAGCAATTGCTTTCATGAAAGCCTATTTCACTTCTACACAATCTTCTTCATGTCTTCCCTCCATTGTCTTCTCACTCCTTGCATCACAACCCAATTTAGAAACTGGTCAATTCTGAGAAGTTCAGATACAAACATGGTTTACCAGGACAATTCACTGAAGACTGGTCCTGGCACTCATCTTCCCAGAGAACCCTGGTCCCCACCATAGCTATTAGCACCTGCAGGAGGCACAGGGTGTCCTCACACATCAGTCTTGCTGTACCCATGCTGTAAATCCAGTGCTTCCCAACGTGCCAGATACACTTTGTGCAACCACACAGCCTCAAAATGGTTCAACTGGCTGCAGAGCACGGCTGGGAAAGGCTGTTCCATACAGACCTTCTTTACTCGAAGGGGTCTTTGTACCCCTTAAGAGATCAGATATAAAGGACTTAAACAACTTGGAAGATCACTGAAAGAGACATGGGAGAAAAGGGGCATTTTATTTCTTTTGCTTCCATCCATTCCCAGAGATGACAGTAATTCATTTGCACACGTTAAAAAAAAATAGAATTCAAAGATTTATCTTAAAAATTCTTCCCCCTCAATTACTCTGTAATTGTTCTTGTAAGCAGAAACAAAATCATGATGGAAGCAAGCAAATTCCAAGTTAATAAACGTGGACAGTCCCTCAATTATGAATTCTTGTGAAACACAGGAGTTGGGCTGGGAGGGTATCCATGTTCTGGCATCACAGGACAGAGAATTGGAACAAAGAATGCAACAGTAGAAATGGAGATATCTAAATCTTAAGAGACCCTATAAAATATGAAGCTCACAAGGAGCTGTTAACCATAGAAAGCCTTCTTTTTATTAAGATGATTTAGAGATTTAGAATAAGAGACAAAGAAAGGACACTTCTGGATAGAAAACGAATAAGCATTAGCTCCCAATAGCCAAAAATAACTGTCAAATACCCAAACCAACCACAGAATACACTGCACACAACTGGTTTCTACAAAGATCTATGAAATGCTTCCTTGTGGCAACTGAACTTCAATAGTATGGTCTCCCAAGATTTTATTATTGCTATTACTAACCTCAGCTAAAGCCTTCAAAGGCCTCCTGTTTTGCTAGAAAACACAGATGGTAGTAAAAGTAACTAAAAACCCAGCAAGCTTTGCATTTTCTCTAAACCACTGCAGAGACCTCCTACATCAGAGTGACACCCTTCAATCACTCCAAGCTCAACTTCTCTGTTTAAGTTATGTAACAGCTAGAATAAGAAATTGTTTTCTTGAATTATAATATTTCTACTTCTAGAGTTAATAGCAAGTAACTCAAAATGCAACAGTACGCCAAGATTTTAGAATAAACTATTAGATGATTATCTACATCCTTTCATCCTTCTGCATCCTTCTACATTCTTCTGATAGGTATCTTCAAAGAGCACAAGACACAAACTAATGCAGAGTTCACTGAATAGGCAACACAGCATTTTCTGCATTACTGCTGCCATCTTGTTTTTTACAGCTTTATGTAGGGTTTTTGTATTAAAAATAAGCTGTTCAAACAAAGTATTTTCTCTTTCAAAGCAGATAAACTCTAATCACGATTTTGTTTTCTAAATCACAGCTATCAACACTGCTTGTCCCAACTCTTTGGCAAAGTTACACAACTGCAGGAAACACATAGTGCATGCAAAAGCAGCTGGCCTTGAAGCACACAGAAGCAATCTCCACTATTCAAAGACTATTTTGTGCTCCCTTACTTGTAATGGTGGCTTAAAGATGTTTAGCCCTTAACAACACATACTAAAGACAAAAGCTTAGAGCCTCAAAGGGGTTTGCACACGACTTTAATCTCCCAGGCCCCCACTTGCCATCATGTGTCTGGGCTGGCACTAAGCAGAAGCCCACAGAGGCTACACATTAATTGCTGTGAAAACGAAGAGAGCAGGTCACAAGTTCAAAAGACGAAGGAAGGCTGTTAAAGCATGGAACCTTTTGGCACTGGGTGCTGGAGAAGATAAAAGCTTGTGCATTGAAGGTCTCTAAGCTCTACTCTCTGCCCAGCTTGAGACAGACAAAAAACCACAAGAGCCAAGTAAGAGCTTTTGGCCTTACACTTCAGTGAAGGTAAAGAACTTTGCCCTCAACACTCCTCTTAATACGGGAAAGCCCTGCAACCAGAGTTGGCTTTCTTCTGACCCCCCTAGCAGCTGTTCAGAGTCTTTATCCCTCTTGTAACTATAGATACATCATGCACTTCCCTCCTTAACAGAACAAAGAAACAGTACACAAACAAAGCTAAAACACTTGCATGTATAGGCACATTCTGCCATCAACACCAGTGAGACAGCTACATACAAAAGACATAGCTACTCACATCTACATCTTTCTTATCAGTCAAAAGAGCCCTTCAGTTTTGCAAACATACAAGAAAATGAGTTTTCCCAGCTTCCTCAGCCTGGCTTTTGGCTGATCTGCCCTCATTCTTGCTGAGAAAGGATATTTCACTCTCCTTTTCTGCTTCTCTTCCTTCAAAACGTTATGGAACTCCTTGCTAGGTAACTCTTCCTAGCTGTCAAATTCCCAGTTGGATGATCAGGCAATCAGTGACAACATAATGCGTTTTCCCCATTATAAGGAGGCTCTGCACTATTAGCTGTGGTCCTCATAATCAGATCCATCATAAAAGTACACACAATTTACTTATTAGAAATTTTATCAGGAGCATACCTAAACTACCGAAAAATCCCAAACCCATCATGGACATACTTCATTCAAAACATCAGTTTTCAGTGATATTAACTTAAATTAATTTAGACATCAGGATAATGTTTAAATAGATTAATACCACTTCTCCCCAAACCTACAGATTCCCTTCTTCTAGTATCAAGTCATTACAGTAAATGGATAGGCTTCCTGTTTGTTGTTTAAAGTGACTGGTAAAACACAGATGATAATGCAGCTGCTTCAACACTGATCCATCCTTTGACCCAAGCTTGTTAGAGTAGAAAGCTGAGAATTCTGGAATGATGAACTTTAAACCTACACTTTCCAGGATGTCAATATTGCAGCTACATTTTCTCATTATTTTTCTACATTATCCCAGAAAAGACATCTTCTGTTGCTTCATGAAAAAAACATTTATGAACTGACCAGAGAGCACTAAAAAAACTACTTATTTTCCAAATACACTGTGGATAGAAAATACGCATATGTTTTTGTCAAACTTCCTGTTCACACAGAGTGAGCAGACAAAGGAGAAGATTAAATACATGTCAATACAATGTAATCATACTGCTGTAGTCTTTTAACCCTATCCTACTAATATATCTATTTTGATCTGTAAATATTTTTTTTAGATTTATTTATTTTAACTGTAGATACCGGAGGTCCTTATATAAGGAAGAGAAAGAGAACATTTAGCTAAAATTTTTTGCTCTTGCAAATTAATCCAAACCTACAAAGTAACACAATGTGTGCATGGAATAGCAGAGAAAGAAAATTTACAAGAAATGCTTGCTTTCAAAACGTTTCAATACCATGAGTCTACTAACCATAAAGCACATTTTTCTTTACCCACATTCACTGGTTTTTTTTTTAACTTGTATGCAATCAAGTCACATGCATGGACTTTATGTGCACAAACCAAATGTGGCATCACTTGTTTCAGCAATATATCCCACAATGCCAACATCCCTCCAAGGAACTGCACCAGCAACACAAACTACCACAAAACATAAAAATCAACTGAAGTTATACTCACTGTTATTTGGGAAGCATCCATGAATTGCAGACCAAAGTAATCTGTTTCTACAAGGTCCAAATGATACACAATCTGGTCAAACAACTCCTGTCCCTTTGCATTTTTCTGTAAAAGAAAAAGAAAATGTGTTTTTTTAAACTGGTCAGTGTGGGTTTGTTTGGGTGTGCTTCTTTTCAAGTTCAAATGTATGAGAAGAGATACACAAAGGAAAATAATATCAAAATAGTAATTCTATTTATTCTGGAGAATTGCATTGACATTTCTTTTTATTTTCTTCACGAAACAGAGTGGCATGCTGTTCTTGTATGCAGCTATTCCAACAGCATCAGATTTCACTCTCAAAGAAAACTTTCAAAATTTATCATAACTGAAAATACGCAAGAAAAAGGGAAGGCTTGTGCCCTACAAGTGTCCTAAGTCAGAGAGCCATCATTTTGTACCCCAGGAAGTCAGATTCTCCCAGAAAATCTTGCTTAACACTGTCTGAAATCTGCTGGCTATCAACAGCAACTGCAGTCACACAGTGTCACACCACCACTGAAGCTGCAAAACAAATTCTGGACAGCCTGAATACTCCAAGAGCACTGTGAAGAAAATTAATGGGATTTGATAAGAATCATTTATATTGCCAATTCCCATCATAATTACAGCCTTTAAATGAGGAAACAAACAAGGGCCAAAAAAGCTGTAAATCTTACTTAGCATGCTAAAACCCATGCTATGGACTACAGGTGAGGGTGGAAAACTTAGCAATTCTTAAAGGTAGGCTGCATTGGCCTGGGTACTTATTTTGAGGTTAAGGCAATAATTTAGATACTCAATCTTCAACACTAGAAAACCCAAGTTTGAAGATTACAGATGGGGTAAAAGAAAAAGGCAGTAACAAACCAACTTTTCATGCAAACCCTGTTCAGTTACTTGGGGAAGAAAGTTTTCAAGTTCTTGAGCAAAATCACCCCTTGGCCAAAAATACATGAGATGATCATAAATGTGAGTCAGAGACTGAAGCTGTACTTTATACAGTGAAGTACTGATCAGGATCCACTTGCATGCCTGCTGTCCCTCTTACAACATTAAGGATTTTTTTAAATTTTTTATTTTTTGAAAATAACGTATTAGGCATTTTCACTTTACCCCAAAATGTAACAAAATTCACAGAGTTAAACATTCAGTCCCTTTAGTTCAGGCATCTGCACAAAGGCAGCATCAATCATAACATGCAGATCTCCTAAAAACAGTTTTCTTCAGCAATAGACAAGATGATGAGTTACACTTCTATTTTACGAAGAAGGTCAAGCAAGCTCAGGTATAGGTAGAAAATTTTATTTAAGTTGTATTTTTTGAGGTTTTTTTAAACTAACAAAACGGAAGAATAGAAATTGAATCGTATCAAATTTCAAGAGAAGAATTAGGAGCTACATTAAAACAAGCTGCATAAAAGCTTAATACCAACATTAATTTGTCATTGTAAGATACTGTTTCATTATTTTGAAGGGGGGAAGAGGTGGATAATAGACATTCTTAACCAAAGTTCAACATTCTGTTAAAGGCAGATGAGAATACAATGGGTTCTTGAAACAGCACATTGCTAAGAAATCATCATCTTTACTTATACAGTAATTGTTATAAACGGAACAAAAATTATCCAGAACATATTTTCTCATAATGAGTAAAATCAGCCCTCGTTAAAAGAAGCCAAACCAAAGCACAACAAAATTTAAACAGATTTTGCTTAAGTGAGGGAGGAGAAAACCCTCAAAAGCAATAAAAAGAGAAAAAGCAGAACATGAAAAATTCAAAACATAGGAAGAATGCACCTGATGTCCTACTCTGCTCATGGTTGCTTGCTTTATGGCACTAACTACCAGTGTATGTTTATCTTCCACTGCCACACATGGAATAGAAACCAGAGAGAGCACGCCCCACCTTCTGTACCCAAGTAGTAGTTAATGTTTAACATGTGTTACACGCAGAACGGATCTGTGCTGCACAGCTAGACCATAAAATGTAATATTACATACATAGCTCAGGAGATGGTAACATTTAACTTGTCACTAAATGAGCTTTCCCAGTAAATTGTACCACTTAAATGATAAAGCTGCAGCAGCCAACAAATTGCTGACAAAAAACTTTCTTTGAGATGTTGTGCTACAGGGGGAGATAAAAATGATTAATTCCTTTCCTCTACTAACAGTAAAGGATGACCTGTTATTCTTTCTTCTGCCTCGTCACTGACTGACAATCCAGCAGGTCAGATTGTGGATTGATAAATTAACGTGTGCTGAATGAAATGGGTGGAATAGGAAAAACAGAAAGCTTTTTCCTTTGGCATTAGATATATGTGGTAATGGTCTCTAAAGCAAAAAATGTCTGTATTACAATAAACTTTTTGATTTTCGCCATCTTTTTCTTCTCCCCTCCTTCTAGACAAAACAGTAGCTAAAAACATGTTTCCCTTTCAAAATCTGATACCACATAAAGACTAGAAAATTATTTTGTACAGTAAAATTTTAATAGTAGATCTAATAATCTGGAATTTAATAAATCACTCTCTCTCTACAGACCTTTGACTTGTGCTTATTTCCTGAAGATACACCTAAAAACCCCCAACCATAAACTAAAAATATTTTACAGTCATACCTTGCTATGGTTCAGAAGTATCAGATGTAAATGGCCAGCATAACTTATACAAAATGAAGTACACAGCACCAACTACTATGCATATACTAGTATACAGAGTTCCTATTTTGTTAGTATGGAAGTTACTATAATTTGGAACAGCGATATAAGAAAAGTTGAAAAACCTTGTGTTAGCTTGTTTTTTTTTGTTGGGTTTTTTTGTCTTGCTTTCTGTTTTGATAGGGTTTTCTTTTTGGTTTGTGAGTTTGTATTTGTGTTTGTTTTGTTTTGAAACATCAAATAAAGCACTGCCAGTTTCTGATGAAGCGTTCCTTGGAACTCAGGAGAACTTGTGTGGGCACCATGAAACCTCACAGGCAAGCACTGGGAGGGTGGGCATGAAATTTTCAGCTTACAAACAAACCTACAGCTTCAACCTAAGGCAAAACTGAATTACTATGAGGCAGGCACTTAATGAAACACAAAGACTGAATTACACTTGCAGGCTGGGAACCTCCCTGATAATGTGCAATCACTGAGAAAAAGGAAAAAAAGTTTCTCATGTCAGTCATCCCTGTTCCACCTAACAGTTATGTGACTTTTGTCCACTCTGATTCATTAAAGCCATAATCAAATAGACCCCTGTATCATCTCCCTTGGGATCATGAATCACACTCGGAGAGAATTCTTATGTCAAATGAGGACTCACTGCAAATCCTACCAGAACTCCAACTGGGATGGGTATAATGCACCTTGCACAGCCACAGTGACAGCTGCATGGCCCACATTTCAAGTAGGCTACATTTTTGGCTGCCAGAGAGTTCCCAGTTTCAGGGAATCTATGGAAATTTTTGCCAGCTAAAACATGACAAAACAAAGATTAACTTCCTTAATTAGAAACTCTTCCAGACTTGACAGGGAAATAGGCAAGAGGTTTTAATGTGTTTCTGGTAGACATGAAGGAAAGAGAAAATTGCTCACTTCACACCAACTGGCCCTGTCTAAACAAGCTGATTAGTGTTGATTTTAGCTATTCCAGAGCTATTTTCAAAGGTTTTTGCCAAAGGGCATGAAAAGTGGACGTACAAGCCAGAAAAGACCCATTTTAGTGCAGACACAGTGCAAGGATGCCATTGATCACTCCTAGAGTACATACAAGCAAAGCTGGGGAGCTCCTGCCCACACATTCCCCAAACCCAAGTGCAGTTACTTGAACCCAAGCGGAGAGGCTGAAATTCTTGAGTCATATTAGAGAGCTCAGACTACAGGGCTACAAATAAACTATTAACAGACTGTAGAAACAGTTGAAACACTGCTTGGGAAAACAACCTGTCAAAAAGGCCAAGAGGTGCATGAAATAGCCTGCCAGCTGACAAAATGACAACCAAAATTAAGGAAAATAAGCTATTGCCGAGAGAAAAGTCAAAGGCAGTTAACTTTCCAATCAAAGCCAATGTGTCCCAAACTGAATAGTGAGTAGCAACAGCAACGGGTAGGTAGCGCACATTTTCTGCTTTGAAAGAAAGCACAGTATTATGTATTTTGCGATATGCTAAATATTTTTGCAGAGTGCTTGAGAGTCTCATGGTCACTGATTTCAGGTCTGAGCTTCTAGTAAATTCTTAAAAGCACCTTTGTAGCTAGCAAGTCTCACCTCCACAGGCCTGATACTGCCCTGCTCTGATGGCACCAGCATTTCCTCTCCTTGGCATCTCCTAGAAAACAGAGTAGCTCTGTATGTCCTCTTACACCTGAACTGTTATTAACTCAATTTTCAAACCTAAAGCTCATTTTCAAACCTAAGGCTTTATCTGCTGGCCATACTGCTTAGCAGTGAGAATTCACTTTGCCTTTTAACACTCACTGGCAGTGCTGTCTCCAAGTGTTTCAGACAGGCTAAACATGCATAAAAGCCATCTGTGCTTCTAATTAGCCAGGACTCCTGGTGCTCAGTTATCATCTGTCCTTTAACTTGCTTTCTTCTGGATAGTCAAGCCCTCAGTTGCTCAAACACACTCAGCTGTACTGAAAGCAAACAGTAGTTCCATAATTTTAAGCACAAAAATGAAACTCTTCTACATTGTTATAAATCAAGGGTATCTAACAGCTTTAGCCAAGTACACGTTGGAGGCCTTGGCTGGGCTTGCAAAAGCTGCACTGAAAACCCTGTTTATCCATCCCAGCACTGCTGCTAGAGGCAGTATTGCCAAAGTATTGTCCACTGCCACCCAGAGAGGACACTGTGGCAGGGGCCAGCTGCAAACCAGCCATCACCTTGGTGCCTGTCCCACCCTCCTCCAGGGACCTAATGAGCAGATTCGTGAGAGTGGGCAAAGAGTTGCATATTTTTGTGCATGAAATCATGCAAATAATACGTTATTTTCATAAAATCAGAGCAAATTGAAGAAAAGGAAGTTATTTACTAACACAACATACTTCCATGAGGCTGGCTAACTTGCTTAGGCCGCAATGAAGATGTCTGGTTATTTTCTTACCAGCCTGGCTTAAATTTTCAGTTCTGGCTACAAGCTCACTTGAAACTGTGACACTGTTCAAATAACCATTAAGCCTCTCACCCTGTCATGGCAGTAACACCAGTACTGCTTCAGAGCCTGCTACTGCATGCAAATGATGTTTAAATGTAGTACAGACCATAGAAACAAGCAGCTTTACTGAATGTGGCCAGAAGAAAATGCAAGTGATGACGCACGTGAACTTTTATCTGAAGGAGAACAAAATTCATTTTAGTTCCTTAGAAAAATTAGCTGAAAATAAGAGTCAAAATACCCTTAACTTTCCCCTGCATAAAAAAATCAAACCAACAAAAATGCCAAACGCATACACACACCACCAAGCCCTCAGCCCTTCATCAGCAGACAAAAACAACCCATGAATGGTATTTACTTATTATAACCTTGAAAGAACAAACATTTTGCTCCCAGTCATTTCTGTCAAGGCACCAAACTAAAATTGCTATTTCCTGAGCAGAAGTGGCTTAGAAGCAAAGTTAAAGAACCCCTTGAAAAATGACAAAACACCAAAGCAAAAAGAACCCAAAACTCCCACAAATAATAAACTGAATCAACAAACCAAACTGCTTCCTTCAAATCATTCTCTAAGCCTATGGTAAAGTCTCAAAAACTAGGACTCCCACAAGTCACATCCCACTAAGGGGATAGAGGGAACCTCATAAGCACACAACCACTTAAGAATATTCTCTCCGTGGGCAGATTGGCCAACAGTGCAAGCAAGCTGGGTTCCTGCCACCAAGATGCCAATGAGAATTTGTAGGCAGTCATTAAGGAAAAAAAAATCCCCTTACAGTGAGTTATAGGAACTCTCCCTATTGCTGCACAGCAGCATTTCTTAACAGAAGCCAGACTTTCATCTCTCCACCAGCTACTAGCAAGAAGATTCAGTGTTCACTGGAGGAGAAGCCTGAACGAGGACAAATAAATAGATCAGCACATTTTATATGTATCAAGTCTCTGCATAAACCCAAGTGGCATTGGGCTTCTAGTCAGATCACAGTGTATTTACCATGCTAGTGTGGCACTGGAAAAGTCTCTTGCACTGCCTTATGCTTTCTACCTGTTATATAACAGCAGTCACTTGTCAATAAAAAATAAAACAAATTAAAAAACGGCCCAACAACAAAAAAGTAACAATAAAAAAAAATAAAGCAAAAAAAAAAAAAATCCAAACTATTATTAAGAACTAAGGGTGGGGAATGTTAATATGCTATTTTCAGGCTCTGCAATACGAAGAAAAGATTTTTCATTATTTATAAAGTACAGACTCATTAAGATAAATCAAAGTTTGAATTGGCAGCACAGCATTGTAGAGATTATAGACATTAGAGCAGAGAGGGAATTACCTTAGATACAGAGAGGGAATTATCTTAGATGCAAACAATCTCTAAAGAATCCAAAGTCATGCCAAGTAACCATTGGAGAGATTCCTATGTATAGTAACACAAACATAAAGTAGATCCAGTAAAGTCAGGTGAGATTTGAAGGGAGAGCACAGGGTTTTCCCTTGCTACTTCACACATCCCTTCTTCTAGTCACTCACTTCCTTCCCCACCTCTCAATCATATTCTGTCTCTTCCTCAACTGGACAAGTGAACCAAACATATAAAATGATCTGAACAATGCTAACTTTTTCTGAAAGCCCCTTTTGCACAGTTGTTTCTGAAACAGGCACTTTCACGAGCTGACTTTTACAGTACAGCCCTTCAAAAACTGATTATAATAGCATATCCAGAGGCTCAGAATCCTGGTTTTGTTGCTGAAAAAAAGAGCAAGAAACTACCATGTCTCAAAACCTACATTATCTGGAAGGGATAATTTCACCATTTGCTAGTTATTTTCAGAGAAGATAGGGCTGTCTTAGGCTGGACACAGCTGGTTTTAGTCATCTCCACAGCAGACCCACTGCCCCACTGGTGGTGGGGGGTAGGAAGTGGGTACAGAAGTGGATTTGAATTAGGGAAAGAGTCAGCTGTATCTTGACCCACGAGCCTTTAAATTCCCATTTTTTCCTCCATATTTTCTACCCCCGTCCTGCAGACTGAATGAAGGGGCTGGGTAGGAGCCTGGGTGATGGTTAAGGCTAACCCAGTGCAGTGGTGAAACCTTTATGCAGGGTAATTTCACGTTTCCATCAGTCATCCAAAGGGCATGCTGTCTTTGAAAAGCCTTTAATCTCTCGAAAAGTCACATGAAGGTCAGGCAGGTACTACCATGGTGGGTGCCCTATACATGCAATTACTATTGTCAACATTATTACCAGCAGTGACATTTTAATTTTATTGGACTCAGATAAGGGTGAAGTTCTGCTCCTTGTCCCTATCACCTACAAGTACTACGGGCAACACAGACCTCTTCCCATGAGAAAAACACTGTCAGCACTTCTAAATGGGATCCTCAGGCAACAGATAAAAACAACCATCAGCCAGAACAAAGCAGTAAAAAAAATCCTTACTTGCAACTTTGTGTTCTCGTAGTTGGTCTGGACTCCTATTATTTCAGGAACTAACAGGTTACCCCATCACAATTACACACTCAGAGGCACAATTAAAGAAAGGGTTACTTGTGTGTAAAGAAGATTCCTTTTCACCCCTAGAATGCCAGCTCCCTCTCCTGACCCACTTGAAATATTACACACCCCTCAAACACAAAGAGGAGGAAACATGAAGTAGCTAGGATAAGGAGAACAAAAACCTATGCTGAGACTCCTTAACCTACTTGATTTCACTCAAAATATAATTTACAGTTCTGCATTCCCAGAGGAAGAGGTATTATTTGATAAGGCTAAGTTATGGGCATTGAAGTGGAAGCCACGAATTTAAGGTGATACCATCAAACAGAACACAATGTTGTACTTTAGGCTTCCCTTGCCCATTGCCCTCCTGCACAAATCACGATGGGATAGAGGTGCCATTTTGCTGGAGAGCTAGAGAAAATTCTAGGTCATGAATTTAAACTGTATTTGAGAAATAACATGGAACACTGGCATAAGATGGCATTAAAACGAACAAGGAGAAACAGGAAAGTGCTATCAGAAGAAAATCCCAAGAGGGTTTAGCAAAGACTCTGCACTTTCTTAGGCTAATACAGTACCAAAGTTTCAAGTGACATCTTTGCTTCCTTATACACCTGCATTTGAATGCTCCAGGACTAGAAACAGTTTTAAACAGATTCAATTGTACAAACAGAATTTTCCATTTAGACACATCCTTCATATACAATTCACACATATGGGTGCCTGACTCAACTACTTCCAACTTTTTAAACTTGTTTTTAAATAGAACACATTTATGACTGTCTACAATAAAGCAGTTTACCAAAAAGGCTCTACTGGCAGCCTTGCTTCTTGCAGCATAAATGGAGGTGAGATCAGCAGTAGTAATGGCCAGACAGACAACAACACAAGTAGCTGTACTTGACATAAATTGAGGCTGCAGGGCTCCCGCTCTCCCAGCCAGACAAGTCACAGGTCCCGTTCCTGACTCCTGCCCAAGAGGTTTCTCAGGGTTGCTGAATGCCTCCTAAAGAACTGGCTACGGGGAGAAGTTACATCAATTAAACATCACTACTAATTCAAGCTAACAGGGCTTTCAAACCCCCTCCCCACACAAACTGACCACACAGCACAGCCTGGCATGAGCCTGGAAGGACAAAAACTGCTTCCTAACGCTGGTAGCCAGAAAAGGAGGATGCCACGAAGCTGTGCTGTGGCTGGAAGGCAAAACCTAGGACAGCTGCTCTAGGAACTGGTATCTTACACAATGACTTATAGATTGTCACTTTTGGGTGCACAAAACAAAATCACCAGCACCACCACCATAAAAGCAAAAAGGTGCAGATTCCTTTAGTAGTATCACATCATGTGTGCTGCATGAATTTACTTTTATTTATGTCTGGATAAAATAAAAAGTTCCTTAGAACCACCCCTCTCCTCCAACATAAAATTGCACATAATGCCCACATAACTCACAGTCAATTATTTCTATGTCTTTTTTTAAAATTAAATAACATATACTATTTGTATATAGTAAATGGCACTTTTCATAGCACAAAATTAATTCCACATGCATGCTATCATTAGTATTAATAACCTACATTAATTACCTTGTAATGTGCTAAACCTTCCATATGAATCATATTTATTATTAATCACCCTAACAGTTACAGTCAGTAAAAGAAGTTCAAAGATGTGAAACAGAAGCAGTGACCAAAAAAGGAGTTTGGAACTTGAGGACAAAGCTCTAATATGTTTTTTTCCGCAGAAGCTCTATGAATTTAAAAATGCAAAGAAACTTTTTGAAGTTATTTATTCAGACAGCCAACTGACTTCACTCTTTGTTCTTTCATACATTAAGTCATAGGATAGGACCTCTCCAAAGAATCAACCCCAATTATTTGCCAGAAATCCAGAGATTCAGAAAAATCAGTAAACCCTCTTAAACTGCAGACTTATAATCAGCAGATTTAAATTAAACAGAGGAAGATCAGGGAAATTTGTCAGTAAAAGTATTTCATTTAGTAGACAGCCAGAAAGACGTAATTATTTTTAAACACAAACATAATTAGAGAAGTATATGGAATTAAAGATGATCACTACAAATTACATTTCTTTCAACAAAGACAGAATATGCAAGAGGAAGAGCCATGTGGTTTTTATTTTAAAAAACTTCATTAGAACAATCATAAAAAAGAATGAACAGCAGTTCAAGCTAATAGAAAACACCTCTCAGATGATGCTACTGCTCAGTTAAAACCAGTGGCAGACTTAGGTTTATTATGACAAAGTTTAGCCATCTGATCTTCTCACAGCTGCAAAGGAATTACAAGATAAATTCTCATCATGCTATAGTACTTCTTGCTCTCGTAAAAATATTCTGATCTGAAGGACAAGCGAACACCTTATTGTACTGAAACAGGCATGGCAGCACAACGTTCTGTTAATCTTCAATCTAAAAGATGGACTCATGTGGGGTTTTTTAGTGAACAAACTTAGAAGTTCTGAGTGTTACTATGAGAACCCAGAAACAACAGGTTTTAGCCAAAAAATGTTTGTTAATATTTCATGGCTACCAACAGATCATCCAATCCTGTTAGGTAAGAGGTTGAAAAAATAAAAGCTCTCCTTATTAACAAAGTCTATGACCCCAGAGTCAGTATGCAGAAAACCACAGTATTCATCAGAACCCTGAAAAGCGATGTTTTCAAAGAAGAGGGAAAAGAAGAACTGTTGCAGCCAGCAACTTCAGGATCTTGTCCAGGGAAGCAGCAGGATTTTGGGGACCAGCATCAAACACCAACGAGACGGGTTCTCGTTCATGAAACCATTTATTCAGCATGGGAACAAAGTCAGGTCCAGAACAGAGAGCCCCGAACAGAGGCACAGCAGGGGTTTTTGAGGGACAAAAGAACCACTAATCTGCACAAGTGTCAGGCTTCTTTCCCTATCAGGTTCCCTGCATGCTGCACTTTTTGCTGCCTACTTGGAAGGAGTGCTGTGTGCCAGCACTTCCTCTGGATGTACTTTAGAAGACAGCCTTCAGAAATTTTAAGGTAAAAATACAGATGAAAGCACGTGATCAAAGGTACATGTACATACATTTCATAGAGTATAGACTGACTTGCAATAGCTGGAAAGCTGGCCCACATATGGTTTGATTTGAAAATCCATTTGCAGCAGTTTTTAGTAGTTTGCAGGAAGATTTGAGTTTTGTCCTTCGCTTTCAGGGCTGGCTACCCTGCCTGCTCCATGCCATGAAAGGAATACTGGACATTTGCATGTCAAGAGTAAATAAAACAGAATTAAAAAAAAAACTCTCAATGGAAATTAAACCCAAGCACCATAAAGGAGTAAAAAAATATAGTATTAGCTCTTCAGCTGGCTTATTATATGTGTATATTAACAACATCTCAATAGGAGCTTGCATGCTTAATTCAGACCACCACACAAATTTTTTCTTTGCTATTGTCATAGTGACTGCCAGAGATTCAGTGGAACTCATTAAACTGGTGACACTCCCAGTTTACTGTGACAGGCTAATGAGGCATTCCTTGTGGCTGGTTCTTTTCACCTGGGCATTCAACAGTTTTGCTACACTTGACAACTTCTGCAAATTTTTTTTCTTAGTCTGAATCTCAAGACAGACCAGACCTAACACTCAAAACTGCCAGTCACACATGGCTGAACTACCACCACCTCAGTTGTATAAAATAACAACTGGATTTTTTAAGTGAAACTTTTTAGTATTTTTTATTTCAGGGAAAAAACGTCACTACGGTCTTACTCATAGTATGAATACATCAAAGTCCATATCCAAAGGTCACTGCAACATAAAGCCACTTCAAAGAATAGGTTTCAGTTGGAGGGATAACGAACTACTTAAAAATGAAACTACTCTTTGAAGGCTTCGGCAAAGACTGTACCACCAGTTCTTTGCAGACATTAACAAAAACCTTCATTTATAAAGCAAACAAAATTGGTAACATTTTGCCTCAGAAGAATTTTATTTCACCATGAAAGCAAGCACAAGAGCAGAGCGCTCCTATAAACTCACAATACTTCAATTAAATATCCAACAGAACTTAAACTACCAGCATTACTACCAAGCCCTCTGATGGCCTAAAAAGTCACTAAGGATCATATTTTGCTGCCCTAATTCTGTTTTCTACCACTAATCATAGAATCATAGCATACCAGGTTGGAAGGGACCTCAAGAGTCATCAGGTCCAACACTCCCTGGCAAAAGCACAGTCTAGACAAGATGTCCAAGCACCATGTCCAGGCCAATCTTAAAAGCATGCAATGTTGGGGAATCCATTACTGTCCTGGACACATTTTTAATAGGAACAATGTTTCTCATTACCAGACTTACAGACTTGGACAGAGTTAAAAGCAAAATTGGGTTCCTCGGTTGGAGCAAAGTGCAGCAAGCCAAACTCTGGATGTAAGGAAAACTTCACTGCATGACGGCTTTTAGATGACACCAGCAACTCAGATGATTTTTAAGTCATATGTATGTAGCCAGCAGAGCCTTTAAGTACAACCAGATATAACACCACACCAATGGTGCAGGAAGAAAAATTCACTTGTTCAGCTGTGCTGAATCTGAAAGAGACAGCATGTCATGAAGTTTATTCAGGCTGAGCAACAAAGCACATATGACTGTTGATACAGCCAGAGAGTCTGTAAACTAAGAGAGACTCGTCTTTCATCTCCCTGTATAGAAAATACCATATGTTGGAGGAAAACAAGCAGTTTAGATGAAGAGAGTGATAAGCTGAATGCTCACTCACCAATCACACACACTGAAGAGCTTTAATTATGTCTTTTTATCATCTTGGATGAGAGACCAAAAGGTGTTTATCTCGATTGTTGGGTTTTCAGCACGGTGTCCCACAACATCCACACATCCACACTGGGGGCACTACAGTCTAGACAGGTTGATAATTGATGTCTAGATCACAAAGGGAAGTGGGTAGTGGTTTGAACACTATCTGAAACATGCTGTAATGAGAATTCCCTTAGGCATCTATCCTGGAACCTATCTTGTTCAACACCTGCATCTACCATATGGAGGAAGAGACGGAACACATCACTTTTCAGAAGACACCAAGCTGTGGTGTGCAGGTGACCTGTGTTAAGGTAGTATGCAAGGACACCAACAAGCCAGAGACCAGGAAAGAGCTACAACAGTGTCACAAGACTGGATCATATATCCTATCAGCTTGACAGAAGTATAGAAAGATCACTACTGTGACGGGCAAATCAACCCATTCTCCAAATTCAGCTTGGAGAAGATCAATTTAGCTCACTGCCAACTAATAACAGCAGGATAGTGAGACATAAAATCAGAATTGAATTGAATCACTGACCCCCCACCACTTTCTTCCCAGGCTCAGCTTCACCCTAGACTCTTCTATCTCCTCCCTCACTGAGTGGCACTGGGGAAAATGGGTAGTGTCTCCACTGCTCCTTCCTCCTCTGCCACTGCTCCTTTCTTCTTGTTTCAGGATAGGGTCCAACCCCATGGGATACAGTCTTTTACTGACTTCTCCAGAGTGCAATCTTCTCACGGTCTACAGTTCCTCAGGACTGGCTCCAGCATGGGATCCTTCCATACAGCAGAGTCTTTTAGGATCAGACTGCTCCAGCATGGACTCCTCTCTCCATAGTGGCACAGTCTCCTTTGGACATCCATCTACTCCTGCTTTGGGTCCTCCATGGACTGAAGGTGGATCTCTGCTCCCCTGTGGGCCTCCACAGGTGGCAAGGGGGTGACGGGCCTGCCTCAATCTGATCTTCACTATAGGCTGCAGGTGCCTGAAGCATCTCCTGTCCCTCCTCTTCCAGTGACCTTAGTGTTTGCAGGGCTGTTTTTTTCAGTTTTCTCGCTCGTCTCACAGCTGCTGTGTGGAGCTTTTCTCACCTTCTTAAATAAGTTTTAACAGAGGTGCTCCAACATTGCTGATGGACTCAGATTTAACCAGTGGCAACTTCACCTTGAAACTTGCTGGAACTGGCTCCATCTGACATGAGGCCAACTTCTGCATCTTCTGATAGAACCCATCCCTGCAGCCTCCCTGCTACCAAATCCTGCCATACAAATCCAATATATATGTTTACCCCTTTTTGCAGATTCCACTGTCTTGACCTTGGTAAGTAGCCTTCTCATACATGACATATAGATTACTGGGCCAACAGTATGAAATTCAAAATAACCAGGGTTCAGGGGGAGGGTAGAGAGTCTTGCTGTACTAGCTCAAGACAAGGTTATCTTAGATCTGCCATACTCATCGTTACTGAAAGGCAATACTCTCTCTACTGACAGTGTCACTGAACTCACGTAACTCCACAAGGGATAAAAACTCTTTCAGTCTCTGAGAACCAGGCTGTCTCTTTTGTCTCTCTCATATCGCTCCCCACTCCCAGCTTTCATAAGAGGAAATTATTCCACACTTCTTATTCAATAACTCTAGGCATTGAATTAAAAGCCAGTCTTTTAATAGATGTAATATATTTACTGATACAAACACTATTGACCAAGAAAATACAGCTTTTTTCGACACAACAGCACTCCCTCCTTTCTGCTCAGACATTCCATGCAAAGGGAAGTGCCAAGACTTCATGGCCCACAGGGAGTCAGTGGGAAGCGCACACCTGACTGCAAGCAATTCCAAATGCTTCCCATCTTTATTTTCACGACATCCAGGGCCTATGAAAACTCATGTGTTGGAAAGTGTCCTTCTTCAGCCTGTGCTATTCTCCTAGTGAATTCATTTTCCCCAGTGAATCATGAAGACACAAAATTTACAAACTACAATATGACAAATATTTAACAGTTTGAAACATTTTTAAAGCTTTATGTTATTTTCAATGTAAACACAGGTTTAGATTTATTATCTCCCAATCCATGTGAGTCATAAATGTTCCCAGTTTCCCCCCCGCCCTAATCTAAGCTTCCTGCAAATGAACAGACATAAGATTGACGGTTTGTTGGTAACAAGCCTTTCCTGACGTTGTGTGTAACTCATACTGAATTAATGCCATTTTGTTTATGTGCAGCATTTAGAAGCAAAGCATTTTCTCAAGTTATGTTCCAGTTCTCTTCAAGTTTTCATTACTGTTAAAGCTGCTGGTTGTTTTGAATTTTCAGGATAAACCATGATCTAGGGTCAGTATTAAACTGTAAGATTTGCTTTAGCACAAGGATAAGGGTAGACATCAAACTCAAACAATTATCTTTGTTATTCTCTTCTGAAGCACTCAGTCAAGTATAACTGCATGAAAAATGGAAGCCTAACTACTCAAAACAAGCATTAATAAAAAAAAATAAAAATCTATTGGCATAATACATTTGGTTTCCAGGAACTAAGATTAAACAACAATTTCCAGAAATATACATGTCTAATTTGGCTTAAACCAACACCTTCAATGCTTAAACCATCATCTTTCAGAGAGTCACAGTTGTCTTCAAGACCCTGGAAGAAAATGCAGGAATGATTTACAGCTTGTTTACTATCTGGATACAGGTGGATGCTTTCGTGGCTAGCAAGGTAACTTGACATTCCACTTTCCCCATGGAGAGGTGGTGCCCCAAGCAATTTGTTCTGGAGTAACTTCTGCACTTCAGAAAGCTCAGCACCCGTTTCAGAATAGGAAGTCTGCAAGGTAACCACGGCAGAACAACTCTGCTAGAGCTACTGTGGGTAAGTTGCTTATGGTGTTAAGTCTTAATACTAAAAACTAGGTTAAACACATATAATTTTCCACTGCATAGTGAGACTGACTCAGCAAAGACGAAAAAGGGCTTAAAGGGCAAATCAAAGACATTGCTTGAAGTAAAAAAAAATCCCTAAAAAAAACCCCAAACAACTACAAGTAGTTCTGAACATAACTCATAGAGATTAATAAGAACTCAGTGTAATATGTACTCAGTGCTGTTTTTCACTCATAATATTTACATCAAATTAGACAATTTACAATATTTACATCAATTAGAAATTTACAAAAATTGCAAACATCTTCCTCCCTTAGGAAGATATCAGCAGGTATGCTACACTTTTTACAGAGCTTCACAAGGAAACCAGAACTGCCTTATTTACATGTCAGAACAAGCTGGTGCACATGTAACACTACGTAATGGAACAGACGTCACATACCATACTTTTATCATGCACTAAAATCACATCTTAATTTTTCTGAACAGCTCTAGATGGCATCTGTACTTTTGTACTTCACAGCAGCCCAGCTATAGATCCTGTATTCTTTTTGCAGCATCTCTATAAACAGATGAAATCTTATTTTGATGTTTTCAGACAGGGTAGGGGCTAGTGGAGTCAAATAATATTTTGTTCGTATAATATCACAACATTAATACCAAAGGAGATTTTTTTCTGTATTAAACATAGAATGGAGATCAGCTAGCTGACAAAGAAAGCATGGAATACTAGATGTATAGGAGTGCACATCTAACATCTCATACGCTACTGATCCAGAAACCAAAGGGTCAAAGTCATTGAAGTGAAGCAGAGGAGAAAGCCTTGGACTGAAAAAAATGAAGGCT
This sequence comes from Parus major, assembly GCF_001522545.3. NCBI lineage: Eukaryota > Metazoa > Chordata > Aves > Passeriformes > Paridae > Parus > Parus major. The sequence continues at coordinate 86,195,583 of NC_031769.1, forward strand.
GCAACTATGTGCAGCATTGAAGAGTCAAGAGAAGACAGCAATAAAATTAAAAAGAAGGGAATAAGAACGACAGAATTTTAAAATATATGAGGTAGAATTGAAAAGTTTAACCTTGAGAAGAGACAGTGTGGAAAAAGATGGGAGACCAGCTGGTGGTCATCTACTAACCTAGAACCCATAGAGATTGCCAGCATTAATACAAAAAACACCATTCTCTTTTAAATGGTATGCATACTGAGCCTCATAAGACCAGTTTAAGGTCATAACTTTTATCTTGCTCCAGGACCCTGCAATGCTCAACACAACCCTGCCTTAATTATGCCTGGTTGGGCACCATTAAAATCTAGATGCTCATCTTTAGGACTTGCACAGCTACAGGACTTGTAAGGAGATATTCTGTTTACTTTTTGCTCAACACAGCTATTTAAGTTCAAGGTACTTAAGAACTTCTTCAATTACAAAAACAAATGTAAAAGCTGAAACTGGAGGGCCCAGAGGGGGAGGCGGATCACATTAGAAAAGTTAAGTAGAAAAGATAATTACAAACAATTTTTCCATAACCAAAATTATTGCATGTGTAAATAATTGTACTGGAGAATTGACTGCAATACAAGAATCAAGGTACAGGAGGGAAAAGAATTGGGCAATCAGTTGGCAGAAGGCCCTACATCAACAGCCTAGGATTGCCCAAGCAACACATTGCCCAGACAAACAGCTCCAGAAAATTGTGAAACAAACTCTGAAGTGCCAGTGCCTCAGATTAGGAGAAAGGAAGCACAACTCTCACACAACCCACTACCATGCTAAAGCTTTCAAACACAAACTCATCAGCAACTCACTCAGATATTATGCTTCCAGTTCGCCTCATTTGCCCACTACAGAAGAGCTAGACTTAATGATTATTATAAAATTACTGTCAGTTCCAGAAAACAGTATCAAGTGTAGAAGTATGGCATCCTACTTCTGAAAGGTAACAATTAAGCAGCAACTATGATGAAGGTAGGGGGATAATCAGTTGTCCTAGTGAGATAGAGAATCATTTTCCATTAAACATATTAAGTACAGAGTTAAGACTACACTGCTGCAGCAAGTCAGTGTTTATTCTTACGGATTAAACTCAGTCTTTTGGTGTGAATACACCCAGTCTTTACTAACTCTTGAAGCCACAGATTACTAAACATATCTAAGAATTCTCAAGCTCTCTGCTGCTTTCAAGTTTCTTCTTCCTGCTATGCTGAACTTGAACTGCCATCCATCGGTGACAGAGAAAGCGCTTGTGAAAGAGATGTTGATTTAGTGAAGTACCAGGAGCTCAAGAGAAAACTGCTTCCGAAAAACTCCCAGCTACCCAAAGTAGTCAAATGTGTGCATGGGTGCACAAGTGATGCCCAGGCACACTTAAGATCCCACTTTCTCATTCCCATTTCAGTCAAGAGGCTGACTGGAAGCAACAAAGCCTACAAGGATACTAAGGGTTCCCCAAAATCACTATTAGAATTCCATTACTAGGAGGGAATGTCTCATCATTATGGCAAAGATTAAATAAAAAAAAATAAACACCAACAAAACTTGCCTAGTAGAACTCTGACTACACAGAAAAAAATGCCAGACTAAAATTTTTAAGTCTGAAATATTACCACGTTTCCCTAGGACTAAGCTGAAGAGACTACTGGTACCAATGCTGAGTAAAGCATTTTTGCTTAAATGGGCACAACTGTGGTTCTTTCTTTTCCCATCTCTTTCCCTACACACTGGAGGTAGATCCATTAACAGCAAAATTTTCTGTTAGGGCATGTTAAAGCATTTCTACTGAATTCAGAGAGATTTCACATCTATACCTACACACTCCCAAGAAAAATAAAAGAAAACCAAAATGAGATGTTAACCTATCAAGGAGCAGGAGGCTTCAACATATCCCTTGCCTCGCATAATTAAACACAATAAGGATAAATGGATGGCTATCCATCCAACCCTGAAAACTTTTATGGGGAGAGGAGATCTGGCTTCTCTGGATAACCAGTGCTAGTGCTACATTACCTCCCCAGTGGAGTAATTTTTCATAATGTTCACTGTAAACCTCTCAAGCTGAAAACAGATCTTTGGTCTTGTTACATCATCTGTCACTATCAAGACAGGCTTGGCTCCATCACCTTTGTAACTGCCCTTCAAATAGCTGCAGACTGTCATTAGCTTACTCTACACCAGACAAGGCTCAGTCCCCTCAGCCTCCCCTTGTAGGTTTTGCACTCCACCCTGACAACCAACCACTGAAACATGTGCAGTTTCCTGACATTTACTTTTCTAGTGAGCCCAAAAGGAACATTCTTAGTAGAGGATCCTCAGTGCCAAGGACCGAGCAACGATTTCCCATAATCTGCTGGCTGTACTCCTAATGCAGCACAGCATCAGATTTATTGACAATGATGGCACACTACTGGTTCATATTTAACTTGCTTTCAAACATAATCCCCTGGTTCTTTTGAGCAGAGCTGCCACTTGGCCCATCAGTTCCTAGCTGTACTGATTCCTGTTATTGCTATGCATTGGGTGCACAATTTTTCACATTGTGTTCTACTTCATGAAGCTTTTGATGGCCCAAGCCTTAAGTCTCTCAGGATTCCCTTGGGATTTATGTTTTAACATATGTCATGTTATCCACTCCCACTAATTTAGTGTAATTTGCAAGTATATGTCATTGTCCAAATCACTACATATTGAAAAATAGGGACCCAAGAACCAACCCTTGGCGTACTGCATTCAGTCAGCTGCCAGCTGGATGCTGAGCTACTGATAATAGTCCAGCTGATTTTCAACCCATTAAGCAGCTTGTTCATCTAGCCCGTACTTCCTTAGACCTCTAAATGTGAATGCAGTTGGTGGCCTTAGTAACCTCAGAAGGTGACACTCCTGTCCTTCATACAGAGAGCCATTCTGCCACAGAAGGCAATGAGATTGAGTAAGCACACTCTTGTTAAAAACACACTATTAAGTAGTAAATTCTTGACCATGTATTTGCAAACCTAACCAATGTGGAAACAAGTCATGATCATTCCAGGGATGGAAATAAGGCTGACTAGCCTATTACTTTCAGAGTTTTCCCATAGTTTTTTTGCAGATGAGCATACAATTAGCCTTATCCCATAATTTTTCCCTTATCTACTACTATACATGTAGAAACCCTTCCTATTAGTCTTCATTAGCCCTAATTCTGCTGGGCTTTGGCCCTTCATTTTTCATCCTTAAATACCTGAGTAATGCTTTCATACTCCTGCTGCAGGTCCATGTTTCCACTTCTTATATGTCCTTTTTCTGTGGTTTTGTTCATAAAAAAGTCTCTTGTTCAGTCAAGCGAGCTTTTCTGTTCAAAGTCCTGATATTCCTAGAAAATGAGATGGTGTTTTCTTGAGCTGCCCAACAGCTCAGATTTTTAAATTTCCTCTTCTAAGTCCTTTATTAAACACTTCCCCCAGGAATTATAATTTAAAAAATTCTCAGATAAGCAACAGTCCACAGGCCTAACTTTACTGTCCAGCTTTCTCCAAATCCTGAACTCAGTCGTCTCATGACCACCCAAGATAAACCAGACTCTTTCATCTTTGTTATCTAATACGGTAAACAGAGCATTAGCCTTCTCTGCCAGGAATTCATCACCTACAACTTCTTGGAACCTCCAACATCATCTGCCCACAGTTTTGAGGCCTTCTTAGCAGACATCTGGATGGCTGAAAGCTTCTGTGATGACAATGGGCAGGAGACCAGAAAGCATTAACCACAATATTATAGGGCACACAAAGCAGATGATGGACAAAAAAACCACTAGCATGTATTTACCAATGATAAATCTGCTTGAACAACACAATTGACCACTATGAAGTGACTAAACCTGTGAACCAGAAGGGAGCAATCAAAGTTGCTCACTTTGACTAAAGAACTTTCAACATTGTATCTGACAGCTAGAATCAGGTCAGTGGGTAGTTAACACATCTAGTCACTGTATTGATGGTTAACACATTTAGACTCTAGGTGGGTGAAACACTAGCTCGGGTCATTTGGCTCAAAAGGCAGTAGTTATCAGTCCAAACTCTACCTAGAAAGCAGTTACAAGCAGTTACGAGTAGAGCTCCTCAACCAGAATGCATTCACACTGAGATTTTGGAACACAGTGAGCTGAGGGCACTCTCAATTTACAGGGCAGCCACACAAAGTAATCTAGACAGGCTGGCAGAATGGGCCAAGAGGAACATTTCTCATGAAATTCAAACATGGGCAAATACAAAGTTCTGTGCTGGGGGCAGACCACCCCCCTGCAGTGGTACAGGCTGGGGTCTGGTTAGCTGGGAGCAGCTCAGCTGGAAAGGACCTGAGACTTCAAAGCAAACCAGGAGCATGCCCTGGTAACACAGGAAGCAACAAACACACAGCACTGTAGCAACAGGAGCATTACACGCAGACTGAGTGAACTCACTATTCCTCTTCACTCAATCACTTCTTAGATCCCATCTGGGAGAAGACAGCCAGTTCTAGGACAAGAATGACACTGATAACTGGAGCGGGTTCTGCAAAGCGCAGCACCTTCCCCATGAAGGAAGCTGGGAGGAGCTGAAGAAGCTGGGATTGTTTAGCCCAGAGGAAAGAATGTTTGGAGAACAGAAGAGCAATCTAGCATGATAGCTAATCAGAAGTAACTGCAAAGACAGAGGCAGGGTCTCTGCTGAGATGCATGGTAAGAGAACAAGACACAAATTGAAAAAGAAAAGGTTCCAGTTAGATGTCTTAAAAACCCTTTCCCTTAGGGTTGCCCAGAGAAGTTGTAGCGTATTCATCACTATTTTCAAGACAAGACAATACCCTTAATCTGAATTTAAATAAAAAGTCTAAATTCAGTTTTGATTCTGCTTTGAGTAAGAGTTTGGAACAACCCACATGACTAAGAACTAAAAGCATCTAGAAAGGTCTCTAACAACAAGAATATCCTCTAGTTCTAAGCATTTTTCTGTTCAAGTTCCTATGAAGACATAAGCTTTGGACAGCAACTTACCCTCTATATACATCATTTTTTCTTGCACTAGAGAATTACAGTTGGTTTTATAACTTCAGGCTTTTACAGTTCAGTAGCTTACAAAGGATCACCTTATGACAATTCATTATGGCCTCTAAATGTAACATGACACCAAAGAAAATAAACTGAATTCAAAGGGGGAATGAAAACACCTCTCAACATTAAGATACTTCAAGGTTTTTTTGTGGAAAAAATCAGAATTAATATCTATATTCACTGATAGAAGAAGGCTTGTGAAGGTATTTCCAACATTTTAAAAGTACTTCTGTATTGAAAAGTACAGAAGCAACAGCCAGTATGTTGCAACACAATACACATGAGAACACAGACCACTGTATATCTCCACTCTTAGGAGAGGGGGGAGAACTCTTTTAATTCCTGATCCTTTCTGACAAGAGTAGAAAGGCTAATAAAAATACTGCACTGACCAGCAGTGAATAGAACAATGCTCAGAGATCTCTGTGGTAGATGGCATTTTCTGGTGGAAAGAAGAAACAACCTTTTCTGCAGAAGGCTGGAATAACCGATTTCAAAATAACAATGAACAACTCACAAGGTATCGCAATTTGCAGACAGGCCATGAAGTACCTGTTTTCCTGTGCCCATCCCTCTGTCCTGAAGGGACCAAGGTAGGAATCTTTCTGCCCTATTATGAATGGGGGGTATCTACATGCTGAGTGAGGTTTAACTATCCCCCAGCAACACAAGCCTCAGAACTGCCAGCTGGCTTTCTCCTCGCAGAGATGCAGATTGGTCTGGGACCCTGAACCTGCACAGCCCCACTGTCAAGCAGGCTGCAGTCAGAAAGAAGCTTTCCACTGCTGATGCCAACCAATTCTCCATGTGCCCTTTTTTCCCAAAACTTCTACTTTTAAAACAGAAAAGTCATCTATTTATTTTCTTTTGTCAACATATGATACCAGAAAAGCAAAACAAAAATTGCTTTTGTAACCAATTATTATATGAGAAAAGTTACCAATGAAGTGTAAAAGCGCAATATCCAAAATAAATCCTCATAACAACACAATGGCCCCTCAGTAAGATAAATACAAAGGGGAAAAACTCCCAAAATATAAAATGCTCCACTCCAAGAAAGCAGTTTAAGTAAGCTCTTCCACACTATTGGATTCTATCTCCACTAATTACCAGCAAGCAAATTCACACACACAAAAAAACAAAACCAAACAAAAATACTCAAAAAAAAAAAAAAAAAAAAAAAAAAGAAAAAAGAAAAAAAGCCCAATCAACCAAACGAACAAAAACAAACAAGGAAAAAAAAATCCTTCTGATACACAATTCAGGTACCACATTCACTCAGAACAAAGATCCTGAAAAAAATTTTTTTAAAATTTATGTATTTTTTGTCAGTATACCTTAGAGGTTGGCTGATTTCTCTAGACATGGTATAGCAAATAGCAAGAAGTCAAATGCATTTCTAAGCTAGGATCATATTTATATACTATTTCTTCAATCCTACTACCTAAATAAAAAGCCATATACTCTTGTGCTACCATCTCCAGCTTCTGGCCTCTATCAGAATAGGAGAGGACTGCCCTCTTTTTACAGTTAGAACATGCTGTTTTTGCAAATTCTCACTATTTCAGGTTTCAATGTAAAATACTTGGCTTCTCTTCACAGGAGAGGTTCATACGAGATGTTGCGCTCCTTTGTTGTTTTTTCCCTTTCCCTCAGACAAGGGCATTTCAGGTATTTTCACAGGATATATCACTTTCAAGGTATCCACAGGAATCCAGGTCTCCCACTTAAGAGTCAAAGTACAGATGTATTTGAGAGGAGGGCTAAAACAGATGTTATGTAATGGCAAACCTTCCCCATTCTATTCCAGCAGAGCAATTAACCCAAAGATTAAAAGGAAAACTACAGGTGAAGCATCAGCCTGTTTTAATGTGCTCTCAAAACATAAATTTTACTAAATACACTCTTAAATAAGTTAGAGAATTGTAATCTAAAGTACAATTATGTGGGGACTCATATCCTAGATCAACTATTCTCACAAGACATCAGCTAAATAACCAGGAGATAGACATTTAAAGTTATTTCCTGGATGTGATTCTTTCCAACAGTTTTAATTTTTGGCTTGGTTGATGGAACAGGTATGCTTTTAAAATTTAGAGATGTTATCAAGATGTTATCAAGACATCTATAAATATTTGACATATAGGTCAAATAACTTAGGTGAAAGTGTCCAAAATAAACAATTCTGTACCACAATTCTTTTTTTTTTTAATATTAAACCAAGAAAATCAAAGCAGCACTAGTAAATAAAGCATCACTCAAAAGAGGTTTCAACATTAAAAAAAAAAAAAAAAAATTCCACTAGACATAAGATACCATACAAAGAAGATAAAATCAAGAAAGCAGTATAACAGAGAGAATGGGGTACTCACAGTGGATTAAAACCTGAATGCAGTCAATACTAGACTGTTGCCCAAAACAGCAGGTCTGATTTCTAGCAGGAGTGTTATCCTCTTAGGGGTGTTACCAGTGAGGTCTCTGGAAAGCACTTACAGTTCCTAGGTGCTAATAACAAATCACAACTGGAATCCCACACCCATTTTGGAGCACCATGTTTAAAACTGCTGACAGAAAAGAGAAAGCACCCTCAGAGAGAACTGCAAGGACAATAGTTTTAGCAAATGTGGTTTACATAGAACAAAACAAAACAAGGCTGCTTGGATGTTTCTCTCAAAAATGCTACCATCTAAGAACACAGCCCAATCACGAGAGCCTCTATATTCACTCCTTCAATACACCCAAGTTTTATAAAGAAGATAGCAACCAGTGATGCTCTATATGAACAGGGAAGTTTGAACTTGCAACTGAGCTTATTTGGACTAGAAAAAGGTTTTAGTAGTTGGAACACTAAAAGAGCAATACCCAAGAATGCTGTGGGTTCTCTTGCCTTTGATAATTTACAAGGACTAGACTGACAAACATTCCAAAGAGACTCAATTCCACCCCAGTATGCTGTGCAAATGAACAGTATCACTTGCATTTCTGTGGTACAAAGTGACTTTGCAGTACTAGGTCCATGACATCTTCAGAGTAAGTCTATTCTTTAATTTAACAACTGCCTGTGTCAGAAATGGAAATCAGAATGGTTGAGGTTGGAAGTGACCTCTGAAGCTACCCTGCTCAAACAGGGCCAACTTTAGAACTCTGTCCTGGACTGTGTACAAACTGCTTCTCCATCCATGGATGAAGACTCCATGACCTTTCTGAACAACTTTCTCCAATGCTTCATCATTCTTACAGTAACAAAACTTTTCCTGATGTTCAGAGGGAGCCTCCTGTGTTTAAGCTTGTGCCCATTACATCTGGTCCTGTCACTGGATGACACTGAAGAGAGCCTGTCTCCGTCTTTGCACCCACCCTTCAGGTATTTAAACACACTGGTGTGTGTCATACATGTGTCTCCCCACCCACCCCACGAGATTTCTCTTGTACAGAGTAAACAGTTCCAGCTCTCAGCCTTTCCTCCTATCAAGTGCTCCAGTCTCTTAACCACTTTAGCAGCCCTTCATTTATCTCTCTCTGTTATCCCCGTGTCTCTCTGGTACTGGGGAGCTCAGAACTGGGCCCAGCACTCCAGCTGAGGCATCACCAGTGCAGAGCAGAAGGGAAGGATCAGCACCCTCAGCCTGCTGGTGACACTCCATCTCACGGGGTCCAGGATGCCATTCACCTCCTTAGTGCAAGGGCACACTGCTGGCTCAGGTTCCACTTGTTGTCCACCAGGACCTCAGGCCCCTTTGTGCAAAGCTGCTTTCCTCCCCCACCCAGCAAATGCTGATGCCTGGGTTTGCTCCTCCCTTGGTGCAGCACTTGGCACTTGCCTTCACCAGGGGACAGGAATGGAGAAGTAAGACTTTATGTCCTTCCTTTTAAGACTGATTCAAGCAACCTGTTTCCCAACTGTCTTATTTTATACTCTCTATTCCCTATATTCTTCCGTATTTTTCCATCTTCTACCAAATCTTTACTCTGTTCCCTGCAACATTTCGTCAACTATTCAGAGCTATAAACTCCTTACAGATCACATTTGCCTTGCTACTACTTACAGTTCAAGATCTTGTCAAGCCTGTTCTTCAAGGCGCACACACCTTCAAGCTAAACGAAATATATTCAAATGAAGTCTGAAATTACTGCTTGATAAACAGCACTGCACATGTACCATGTCTCAGATGTGACTCATCTCTACCAGGGGCTAATATATATGCATGCCAAGATCAAACAGAACAAAACAAATGCCATTAAGATTAAGAAGAAACACACATACACCGAGGTTTGTATTTATGAAGCAGCCCAAAGGAGTGTGCACCCAAGTAAAATGAAGTGAAATTCAGGCACACAGCACCACCCTCCAAGCCACATAACCTTCAGCTACACTTCAGGTTCAAATAAAGAACAAATAAATTAAAAAAAAACAATAAACAACAACAACAATCAAGGCAGTAACCAACAGAAATAACTCAGTGCTGGGAGGCAGACTTCCCTAGATTTTGTTACTGCTTCAGTTCTTCATTTTTTCAATTTGTTGAACAGCTGTGTGTGAAGTTTTGAGATGTAAACAATGAGCAGAGGATAATATTGCTTTAAATTAAGCCTGCACAATGTCCAAGTAATTTCACTGGAAACACAGCTCGTAAAAAGCTGAATTTGTTCCAAATGATATTACTAATAAGGGTGTTCATTACTCAGTGTCACTGTGCATTTCTGTCTGCTTCCAAGTACAGAAGCAAACTCTCAGTTACCAGTCAGCTGTTTCAACACCCAAAACTAAGATGGAGAGATGGTTTGTAATGATTCTTTCTACATTAAGTTTCTCCTCTGTATTACATTCTGCAACAAGCAAGCTACGACTGGTAGAAGCTTGCTTTATTCCAGGCTATTTAATAGCATTGAGTTCATATTTCCTCCAACATATGAGGAACACTTCTTGATAATACACATCAGATAATCCAGGAACGCAGGTTCAGCTTTCACCTGAAGCATTGCTGCTTTATTGCAAGCAATTATGCTGGTTTCTACATACTCAAAATGCTTTAACTTACTGAAACTTCAAAATTCTCTGCTATCTGGGATTTTCACATCTTTACTGGCAGACAGGTGTTCCACGCCCTCAGTTTGTTTTTGGGAAAAACATACTTAATGTCATTGTTCCTACTGCTCTGTCTCATTAATCCATTCTTATATATAAAAGCAAAAAACCAAAAGAAGGCAAACAAAAAAACCCAACCAAAATAACCTGGGTTATAGTTTCTTTTTTAAAATGTTATCAGCTTTGAGGAAAATATTTACTATATTCAGAAAAGCAACTGACATGTAAAGGTTTCTGTGGAATAGGATTAAGGGTCCTTTATTCTAAGGGTGTAACTCCTTAACATCTTGGAGGAGAAGTACAACATGAAATTAATCAAATTTGAGTCTTCTTCGGAGTTATGTAAAAAAAAATAAGCAATCCCTCTTGGCATGTATGTTATTTAAGACTAGAAAAAGAGAACAACCAAAACAGATGTCACTAGTAAAAGCTGTAGCATAAATGTCTTTTTCACATAGCACACTCATACACAAGAACAAACAACATTCCAGCCTCATTCACGTTTAAATTAAGTTTCAGAATACTAAAGACTGCTTGAAAACATCTGTTAATTCAGCCTTTTTTTTTGAGGGGAGGAAGGGGTAAGACACAATCTCTCATTTATTTAAGTAGCTATTCCCAGAAAACTGATTATCTCTCTAAGGAAATGTTAATTCTTCTACCTTTTCATTCAGCAATTGAACAACAAGATATACATACCTGTAATTCACAACAAGATTGAGGCATGCACTCACAAAAGGAAGCAAAAACAGTTTGGGATGCTTTCAGAAAAATTTTCTTTATATGGCAATTGATTAAAAAGGGACAGAAGTGTTTGTACTATTAGCTCTTTTAAGCAGACCACAGTACAAGTTCACAGCAAACATACAGGAGCTTTATCAGAGTACAACAGAAGTGGAACACCACTAGAAATCTGTGCCTTAGCTCAAGAAAGAGCAAAATCTTCCCTGAAGTGCACATGCAGGTTCTGAAACCCTATCTCACTCTCACAGGCAAGCATGGTAACTGGGAAAATTATAAAAGTTCTTGACAAAGGTCTTCTGTGATGACCAGGCAGCGTTGTAAAGCCATCTGCAATCACCATATCAATTTGTGCAGATAGTGCTGCTGATTCTCTCCTTTTCCTCTTCCTAGGAGATACTGTTCATGGCATGTTGTGCAGGTACTGTAACTATACAGTTAACCAGAAAACAGAGTTAAGTCTACAGGAGAATTAGCATAAAAATCATTATGTGATTCTGTTATCTTCTGGATGGCTAATTATCATACAATACTAGATTACAGTATGACAAGACATATATCAGAGGTTAGAATTGTGAAATTTAGCTGCAATTTCTATGTTTATCAGAAAGCAGGCAAGGAGACAAGGGAATGAAACTCTCATTTTCATTTCAGTGCTGAAACATTCCTCTGTTCTAAGCTCCTGCTCTGCCCTCTCTCGCTCTTGGGAAAGCCAGAATATGGCCCCAGTTTGCACAAAGGAAAAAGCCCTCCAGCATTACTTCTCTTTAAAGCTCTTTTCAAACCTATATGGTTCTGTGATTCAGTAACTGGGACTCTACAAAGAAAACATCTCCCTGTGGATTCCAGCTCTCCCAGGGAAGCACACACCTTTCAGAGTGTATCCAACCAGCACAGTGCATGGAGACTGCTCACTTGTACAGAGCATAGACTCTAGAACTTCCCAATAACCCCAGACATGTGCAGTTTCTACAGAAAGTCAGCTTAGGCTCTGCTGTCCCACTTTCCTGGCTAGTGTCTCATCTATCCATCAACAATGGGGGCTGAGGAGGAATGCAAATCAAGTAAGACTTGAACAGAGTCCGAACAACCACAGGTTGTGTAAGACCTGCTCCCTCATACCCTCACATTCTGCCTGCTCTCATCCCACTTGTGGCAAGAAAAAAGTAAATCCTCCAAGCCTGCAAGATAAGAATCTGAGTCTTAGCTACCTTTAGCCACCTAAATAAGAACAAAAGAACCGGGCTCCTGTTGAATTATTTCGGGGAAAGGAACACCCAGAATGAAGCAGCAGCCCTACAGACATCCAATACACAAATACTTTATCACACAGACAGAAGCTGCCAGGACTTCTTTTTGAAGTGGAAAAGAGTATCTCTGTTACCTAGAGGTCTCCTTGGGCAAACCAGGAACAAAGTCCTCATTTTTTCCCCACCAGAAAAACTAATGGACCTCAAGATCTTCCAGGTGTCAAAGTGACTTTGGAAAAAGAGAGTACAACTAATATTCCAGTTTAACTGAAAAAATCTAACATGCTAAGAAACTGAAGTAGGAAAAGTAGGTAGGAGGACCACAGCAGCACCTTAGTTCAAATACACTAAAGCAGACAGAGCTGGGCTGACCTGGGTATTCAGACTAAATTGTTCCAGTGTGCAAGCTTCAAGAATCAGCACCTGAAGATAGCACAGTAGCAAAGCTCAAAAGCAGCTTATGATATAGGCTGTAACACTGGAAAGGCAAAATTGCTAAAGACTCAGGAACTAGGGTAACATAAAACACACCACTAGAATTTTTTTACTAATGAAATGTAAGAGATGAGCTCAGGTGAAAAATACCTATTTTACCAATAATGCATCTTGCAAAAGGTTACTGATGCATGATGGATGAGTCCTATTTTCTTAAAGAAACACAGTTTTGTAAATGGAAGACAACAAATCTGAGGGGTATCTAAATGCTGTTGACTGCTAGATTTGCACTGACCCTCTGCTTTCTCAAATCCCCACCGTGGAAATCATGCTTAGAAAGAAGCAAGCATAGAGAATAGAGAGGAAAAAAAGGTGGTTTGAAGCTTGACACCTGATTCATGATATTTTCTGTATAGAAAAACAGATCTACACCAAATCTGAACTATGAAAGACAAATTCATCATAGCTGGCTACATATCATCTGCCAGAGTGTCTACCAGATCAGTGTTTGCTCTGGGCAGGTGAAAGGCCTATTGAGATATCACTGTTTGCACTGCCTACTTGTCTTCTGACAAGGGCGGAGCACTGGAATAAGCAGGTCCCAGCTTGTTGGCACTACAATAAACTGAGAAATACTCATCTTACTCTGGTTCTTTCCAAAAAAATGCAGTTGTGCCTTCCTGAGTTTCGAGTACAGTGTTGTGGAGTCAAATGTCTCTCTGGGACAAAGATCTAGAATGAAACAGGACCTGAAATGTGGCTTCAAGGAGAGAAATGCAAGGATATATCCATGATTCTACAAAAGTAATACAATCTCAGAATGCCCAAAGTGGACATCATTAAAAAAATGGATCCATGCAGGTAAAAATATCCAGTTACAAATTACTACAATTCTGACATTAGCAGTGACATACTTTCAGCACAAGCTCCTATTTAAATAAGTAGTAAGAAAGTTCACGTTTAGTACCAAGACTGATAGTATGTCACCATATCAACTTGCTTAGAGCCCTTAATTAAAGGGATACACTACAACTTCTTCTTCAGTGCTTTTCTCCACCCCCTACCTCACTTCTTACATCACACCCCTGGGGAAAAGAGAATCATCCTGCAACAGTTAAACATCCTTTCACTGTCACAGGCAGCTATCCTACATTTTTCAGTATGAATGAACACTGGTCTTATACTCATTTCTAAGGCTCATTTACAATACAGCTGGATCAGTTCTTTCCTAGTTCATTTGCTTTCAATAGGGGCTTCATTCTCAATTCAAATGACAAATCGCTCCAGCAACCACACATACACGTGGCTTCCTCAAGCCTGGCATTTTTTAGGTTTAATGAAGCCTTTTAAATGACTGTTGTTTAAATTACTATGTAGCAATATATACATGTTAATTACTTTGGAAGACCTGTGCAAAGTAGACAAGCATTCAACTTTAATACATAAATATTGTGGCCAAGGATGTTTTAGCTATCGAATACAGTTTATACTCTAGAGTTGATTCATTTCATCTTTCATTTACTTTTCTGGCAAAAAGCTTCTAATAACATGAACTAAAAGAACATAATCCCTTAAACATCAGGAATAATACCAACTCTGTTGACCTGAATCTGTTCCCATTAACTTCCTTTATCTGAAAATTGGCACTCATGCTAAATGGACAACATAAATAACAGCATTTAGTGATTGGTGTTTGCTGGATAAGCTCCTCTACTTTTCCAAATTACTCTAGGAGAACAGTATTTTTTAAGTAATTATCTTTTTCAGATACTGCACCCTATTGAATACTTCTTGCTTATTTCGGGCTGCCAGAATTCTTAATTTCAGAAGAAAGATGGCACAGCCATCTCAGTTTCTCAGCAAAATAACACCATAATCTGTACTTTATCTTTGCTAGACCTTTGAATTACACAAAGGACTTTTAAACAATTTATTACTATAAATAACACTGAGCACAGGAGGGAGGAAGCAAGAAGACTTAGGACTGGAATATGTTACAGTTGTGGACCTTGCCTACATTTGTTATTAGCGAAGTGCATGCACATTCAGTGTGTTTAGTCAGCAAGCAAGAGTCCTAATCCATTCTGTGACACTGGAAAAAATGTAGAGGTGATGACTATCAACAGAGAGCTTGTGATCTGGAGCAGCTCAAGGTGTGCACATGATGCAGCCAGCAACAAAGTCACATTCTTACTGCCTTTGCCCTTCCTCTCAATTCCACTGCTCTTTTATTCATGTGACATTTTAAATTAACACAAGGTTCTCAACCTTTACACCACACCTTCCACAGCAGAGGCTTTAGTCTCATTAGTTTCCAGAAACCTTATGTTAACCCTGATTTAAAAAAACAAAACTATGTCAGCATAAAAATTTTAAGGAAAAAAAAATCCAACACTAGAAAATGCAAACATGACAGTTCAACCTAATTTATACAAAGAAAAGATCCTCTGGCTCTCTACTACAGAAATTCTGTAATAACCAGAAATCATTTGACTAATACTTGACAATAGAAGACAATTATCCTAATGACAACAGACAACTTTTCCCCTATTCTATCAAAGAATCATTTTCTTCAGGAATACAATTCTGACTTTACCCAGAAACCTCTCACTTATTCCTCCATTTCTCAAACAGGTACATCCTCAAAGCTGGAAGAACTAAGGTTACAGGTATTTTTGCATTTTCTTGATAAACTCATTATTTATTTTCCCAAGTTCAGGTTTGCTTTTACATCAAGATGGCAGTTTTCCCAACACTGTGGGAAGTACTGTTGCCAGTTTATTAATGTATTGATTTTTAAGTTTCTATCACTTGCTATACCTTTTGGTCCTAGAGCTGTACTTTGAGCTTCCTTTGCCCAAAGCAAGTGCAGAGTGAACCAACACACAATTAAGATGGGAACTCAGGCAAAAATCATCAAAAATACATGTGAAGAGCACAATAGCTTCAGGATGCAAAACCCCAAATTGTTAAGTGCCACGAGTTTGGTTTGTCACCTCAGCCCATCCCCAGATGAGTCACAGTTACTCAAAACAAAGATCATTAGAGCCACAAAGCATACATAACAAATTTTTCTTGAACAACCAGGTGCACTTTAGCATTGCTAGAGCAAAACCACCAAGTTAACTGTGATCTATGAGCAGATCACTGAGGAATGCAGTAGATTTTATTCAACTACACCAAGTGCTCATGTATTTAAAAAAACCCCAGCCCTTTCTCGACTCACATAATCTCATATTTGCACCTATTTCTATGCAAGTTAACAAATACTTTCAAATTATTAAAGGTGGGGAAAACCCTGTACCTGACAATCTCAGATTGATTTTTTTTTTCCTTAGAAATGAGCAGCAAACTGAAGACACATTATTTTTGTCAAAACTGTTATGTGAGCATGCAAATTCAGCACATCAAAAACAAGAATTATGCTGAGCTGCATGGTTTGTTACATCCTTTCTTCCTGTTATAAACAAATTATGATAAATTACACAGGCTTGCAATAGTTAATGCAATTTCTCCTTTAACACAAAAACATAAGAATTCATCATTTTTTTAGAAAAATGCACTTTGAATGGATTGCTATAAGCTCTTCAGTTTCTAACTTCTGTATTTTGCAAATAATCTTTTCATGTGTTAATGCTTAACATTCCATTTAACTAAATCCAAGTATCAGTAAGGTTATAAAAACTAGTTTAACCCATATTTTGATTTATTTTTTTCACTAAGCTAGAAGATATGGTCTTATTCACTAGAAGGCCTAAGCAGAACAACTTGTCAAATCTTTTCCCACAGGTTAAAGAAATTCTGCCCACTGAAATAGCAAACTCCAGAGCATCATAAAGGTCTCTACAACTTGACTGTCTGAGGAATACTTCCTTTGTAAAGTCTCCATAAAAGCCTGTTTACAACATTACTCCTCACTTAATCAAAACAAATACAGTAGTCCTACTTCGCTTATTGTCTAAAATTACATTAGCAGTCTGAGGTTGGCAGCATCACTCTCCCGCCTTATTCTTAAGAGACACTTTTACGGATGATAGCCAGCAGGTATGCCTTCCAAAGGAACGAGATTTCTACCACTGGTTTACTTTTTGAAGGAGACAGACTCCTCAAAATCTAGATAAAGTTAGGACACAAGCAGTGAAGACTTCAACACACTCTCATCAAATACCAAAACCACACTTCAGATCGTAAGAAACAAGTTCTAGCCTTGAAACATTTCTAAGAAAAGATGAAGTTCAAGACAAAACATCAAGAGGAAAGAGCAGGCTCCAGCAGATGTGAGAAGATAATTACCTCTTGACTAACTCATGACCCACAGCCCCTATGGAAGTACACATGCTGTCTACCAGGCTAGAAAACAATATGCTATGAGCCTGGCACATCAGAACTGGGTATTTCAGATTCAGAGAATGAAACAAAGTGAACAGAAATGGCCTGAGAAGGACAGACATTGGGAGAGACAGGTTATTTCAGTTAAAGGCATAGCAACAACAAAACTCAGCTAAAGCACCAGCTGCATTTAAGTAACAATCTTTGATACGTTGGCCAGGGCAGTTTAATCAGATGGGAAAGGATTGCCATGGTAAAATAAACGTCCTCAGTATCAGCAGCATGAAGTTCAGAGAAAGCTGCAGTGATCACCAGGCAGATTCTTAGTTATCTATGTATCAAAAGAGTAGAACATCCATATCTTTTAAGTACTGACCAGCAACACATGAGGAAAAAAAATTAACTGGAGACAACACTAAGAAAACCATGAATCTAGTGCTTAAGAGCAAGAACAACTGAACAGAAGTCTTCCAATTCACAAGAACACACCTACTACATTGTGACTGGCAAATCTGTAAAGAAAGTGTATTAGAGCGTTTTAGATTATGCACAACCATTAGATTATGTAAGAGCATCCCATTTAAACTTAGCTGGTTTTGATTTGCTTTACACTCACAGTGAACTAGTAATTTGTGTGTTTAGACAAGTCATAAACTTAATAAGAAAATAAGTCTAACAGGTAAGATGTTCAAAGTCTCAAGTTCTATTCTGATGCATTTTTAACAGGCAAATTGGTTCTCTCTCCCTCTCCGCAGAATCTCCCAGAAGCAGCAGACAGGTTTAACAAAAGTCTCAAAGAAATCAGAGGTCTTAACTTCATAAATTTGAAACTGCCTCCCCAACCTCCCTCTTCCACCCTGTTAATTGGGCTGGGGAACGTTCAAAACAAATTTTATCCAGCAATTAGAAAAGTTCATGACAAAGATTTTCTGTCATATCAGGTATGTAACAAGTCACTAATAAATAACTATAATACCTATAATCTGTCTAGATTAGCTGTAGCACAGACAGATTTGTATTTTAGCAAATTATCAGCTTTGCCTATGTTTTATCACTGTTCTTAACCAAATTCTACACTGCCAGCTTCATGCAAAAAGAGGTGCTTTTAATTTAGGGTTATTGGGTCTTCCACAAGTAAAGCTCATATCTTCTACCCTACAAGGTTATCACAAGACAGTCACCTCAATTCAATAAAGAATGTCAAAGTAGAAAGAACTTTGTACTGTAACACTGCAATACCTTTAGTCAGCTCCCACTATTTGTGTAAGGTGAAATTCTGCTTTTAGAACAAAGTCCAGATAAAGAGGCATTATAACTAAACTTGTTTCCTCAGTCTCACACAGTCAAGGGGCTTTGCATCTACAGAATATGTCTTAAGTATCTAGACTTCAACATTCTAATTTCTCCCTCCAGCAGTGTTTCAGATCCTCTTTTGGCCAGTACAGAACTCAAACATTTACTCCCAAAATGCAATAGCAATAGTTTGCAGGGGCTTTCCAGACAAGAATCTGTACAGACGAATATGTGGGTGCAGAAAGAGCAATCCAGAACCGTATCAAGAAGCACGACAGAGCAACCTTACTGAAGCTGTTGAATACACTCTACCAAACCCACATACTCCCACGACTCTGCTCGAGGTCACCACTTCCTGTGCAACACCACACCTTTATCTCAGTCACTGCAGCTCAGCATCTCCCATGATTTAAACTCATATCTGGTTACTCAGCAGACCCTTCTGTCAGTTTAGTCACAGAGTGAGACGGCTAAAGGCAATAACATCTTAGGCAATCTCCAGTAATCTTTTCTGCAGCAGTTTATCAGAGCCTCAAGTCTCCTGTCCAGATGGGGATAACAGACATTGTCACCTTACTACCCAGACAGTATAACACCTCCAAAGATGCTTTGGGAGTATCACAAGAAGGAGCAAATGCCTGCACCTTAAAATAAATAAATATTTTTTTTTTTAAATCTGATATTAAATTGGAAACCTTCACCCATGAACACTAAAACCAACACCTCCAAACTCTGGTCAGCATCAGCCTTTAAATTTCGCAGATTCAGGTTGATCTCCCTCACCCCAAAGCTGCACCACAACAGTCCTGACCGTAAATGGATGCAGGCATGCATGTACACAAAGAAGCACCAGATGGCCTGGGAACTCTGTTTTCTTTAGCATTTTGAAAACAGAATTTATCCCACAAGCCACCAAGCAAACACAACTACTTAGTCACAAGAAAGAAAATCCTGAAGGAAATTTTTTTTCTGTGGTTTTCTCCTCAAAAAAAAAAAAAGAAAAAAAAAGTTTATTCAAATGTTTAAAATAGTTGTCATTCTAGTAGAAACCTGTCATTTTAATGTAACTCGTGTACTTGGAAGTAAAAGCATATTTTCCACTGGAACACTTTCAGCATGACTCAGAGCCATCAATTTGTTCTTTCAAGATAAATAATCTTCCACCTGTTTCTTAAAAAGCACTGATTTAGATCATGCTCTTAAACAAAGCTTCCTTCCATAAATGCAGTAATTTAATAGTAAACCTTAAAAGGTTAATTTGGAAAATATAACATGAAGTCAAATTCATCCATACTCTACTTTCCAAGTGAGAGACTAAACTAAAAATAATTAAGGTATTAGAAATGGAAAGATAAAACTTAATTGACATTTATTCACAATTAAGAATTACTGAATTTGTAGTAGCGAGACCCATTTCTGGAATATCTGTAAACAGAGATCTACAATTAAACTCAGACCACCTGAATTTTCGGGATCCCTGATAGATTAAGAATCCAGGCTCTGCTCAATGCAGCAGTCATCTTCCCTGAACAGCATAGTTTCCTTCCACCTCACCTGCAGCCAGCCTTCAAGGGATAAGGGATGCACTCCATCATAGGATATCCAGATCAAGTAATGACCCTAGGACCAACTTTTCAGTCCTGGTCACATTTGAAGCTCCACTGGTGAAGCCTAGACAAAGATGACTTTCTCTAAAATTCCTAGTGTCTTTCTAAATTCAGTATCAGCTTTGTTATTCTTATCAACTCTAGCTCCGTTTTAGATTCTGAAAATAAAAACTAGAGACAGCTGGGTCCAGTCAGCAATGGATTAGATAACAGCAGCATAAATTATACCACTCATCATGATCTCAAGAAAATTGTCTCATAAACCAAGTCTAATCTCTTCCTCCACAGAACTACACTGTTATTTCATTACAGCAATAAGAAACCTTAGATAAATTTCTGCAAGATCTCTGGCTTTGGAGCAGATGAGTTCTTGCAGATCTAGTTTGAACTACTGGCCACAATTTCCATCCCTGAACAACAGGACTGCATCAACCAAGCACTTACTTCTTCTCCATTTCACTCTAACCTGTCTTTCTTTGGTGGGGCAGACCAGAAGCACTCACATGGCCAAGCTATGACAGCACCAAGTACATGAATCAATCCATTCCTCAAGTGATTACTTAGAGCCTCATGGCCCAACTGAACAACATGGGCTGTAGCAGAACTTTCACTTTAAGGAGCTCCTGTGCCCTCTGTTTACTGCTTGGGCCTTTACTTATGCCATACTTTAAACAAATTTCTGACATTCATTACTGCAAATGCCTGTTTTATTTTTGTTTGTTGTTTTGTTGGGGTTTCTTTTTGTTTTTTGAAACATCCCTGGGTCTGATCCCTGACCTGCCTTTCAGCACAGCCCCACAAACAGCTGAAAGGACAGGTGTCTGTCAACAGCACCATGGTGGGATGAGTGTTTCAAATTAAACTGACCACAAAACACCCATACTCTCAAAAAACAGCTGATGAGTCTGACAGAAGCAAGCATAAGCATTCCTAAAATAGATGCGTGTAGCTCACAAGAGGCAGATTTAAAAAAAAAAAAAAAATCACGAAGGAAAGAAGGAAAGCAGCCAGCAAGAAGCACTGTCAGTGCAACCCTAAAGTGTTCTGCTCACAGTCACCAGTTTTCCCTGGGAGGGAACTAATAAAATTACTCCTGCTGAACAAAACTGGCACAGTAGCAGGAAATGATGGGTCTTGTTAGTTGTACATACTGATTTGCAAATCCTGGGGATGCAGAACCACATAACACACTGTAGCTGAATTCAGTGAAATCACAGGTCACACAGAGAGGAACGTGAGTTTCACTTGCACTCACTAGGTCAAAGACAGCGCCCTGACTTTCAGCAGCACTGCACAAACCTTGGTATAACAACAGAAAAACAATGGACTGTGACCTCTCAGTGTAACATTACAGCCAAGAAAACAAACAAGGGAACATTAGGTAAGAAGCAATGCCATTTCACATTACATTCAGCAAACCATTGTAACACAACACTGCTGTTCCCAGCTCAAATACCTGCACTTTATTCACAAAGTCAGAAAAAAAGCTATACACAATATTTCTGAGCCTAAAAAGCATCTGTAAATAAATTTAGTTTTTATCTACTTAGACACAGAAAAGACTAAGAGGTGGCATGTGTATGAATTTCACATACCTGCATATGGAGAATATTTTTTTCCCATAGCTCCATGACTTTTTGCTGCTTGCCTGCTCAAGTACCAAGATGGGATAGCAGAGACCATAAAAATATAAGGTACAATAAAAGACCAATTATTATACTCACAAGTCCACATGCAACATGAATAAGTAACTGCTTCTCATTAAAGACTCTTAAAGACAGATAAACTAATGAGATCCAAGGAGAGCACTGATGGTAAAAAAGTGACAGGCTTAAAACATACTCTTGGAAGAAATTCTAGAGACTGATCAAGGAAGGGAAACAGATTAAGTGTTCACAATGACCCTTTCTGACCTGAAACAAAGCTACAGTTCAGATCCTATTTACATGCCACCCATATAACTCTCCTCAATATAAAGTGACAGAAGAAATGCTGTCTAGGAGAATAGTCACTTGACTTCCATTTAACATCATCCTAACCAGGAACCAGCAGCCTCACAATGGCTTTTGAGATACAAAAAGGCACTCATATATTTTCATGGTAGAACCACAGAGTCATTAAGGTTGGAAAAGATCTCTGGGAGCAAGTCAAAACACTACCCTAACACTGCCAGGTCCACCACTGGAGCATGTATCTAAGCATCGCAACACATGACATTTTTTCAACACTTCCTGGGATGGTGATTCCACCACTTTCCCAGGCAGCCCATTAGAATGCCTGACAACCTGTTCAGTGAAGAAATTTTTCCTAACACCAAATCTAAACATCTCCTGGTACAACTCGAGGCCATTTCCTCTTGTCCTATCACTTGTTCAGGATAGAAGTATCTCTTCTGGAAGAAGAGACTGGCCCCCACCTGTCTACACCCTCTTTTCAGGCAGCTGTGGAGCAGTAAGGTCCCTCCTAAACCTCCTAGAACATCAGCCCTACACCCAGCCTCCCACAGCCTGGTCTGCCTCTCAGAGAGCTTCCGCTACCATCTGTGCAGAGGTAGAGATTTTGGCATTTCACAGAAGATACCTTCCAAGCAAAGCAGACAACAGTCTCAGAAGCAGAGGAAGTGATCACATTTTGTCCCTCCAGAACCTCACTGAATTCATCTTTTGCTTTCAGAGACATTTTTTCAGCACCACAAACTAGAGTTGGATCACACAGGGTCAGCCTGCTGTTTCCAGTGAGCACTTTCACATCTTGCACAAGACAAGAGAAACAAAAGAAACAAAAGAACTTCGTCCTCCACCTCACCTGTATCAGCTCTGCAATGCAGACAGATGACTGCACCATTTAAGAAACCAGTACAAAAAAAAAAACCAACGTAGTTTTCTAAGACTCAAAAGGAAAGCTGAGAGAAAAGCTTCCTTCCCATATACAGGGTCTTGAAGTCTAATCCAAAACTTGTGCAAGGAAAGTAGGCAGTGCTGCCCAGTGAGCTACTGTCTGTAAGGAGAGCTCCTCAGGCCTGAAGCTTTTCACAGGATCTATATTTGCTGGCTTCCACAAGTCATTTCATGCTGTCCCAGTCTTGACAGCCTTATCTTGTTAAGGAGGTTAGTGCACATGCAATAAAGAGGAATTCATATTCTTTAAATGTTTCCCTATCTCTCTCTCACAACCTAACCAGTTTTCCCTGTAGCTTGCAAGAAACAACTTTTCCAAACACCTTACTGAAGATTTTGGTATTATGTAAAAGCTCTATCTGCCTTGAATTAAGAAGTAACTTTTGATTTCAGTAAACAGTAAGATGCCTTCCTGAATGCAAAAGAAGCAAAATTTTGAGCCAGAACTTGCACTGCAGCTTTCCCACTCACAGCAGCTCCTGAAAGTCACAGCATCCTCACACAGAGGTGTCACACAGAGGTTCTTCAGACTCTTTTCTCTTCCTAGGAAGCTTCCAGCACACAGCTGGGAAAGTTCTCCCCTCCTGGCATTACACAAATGCTGAGAAACTGGCAGCTTTTACAGGGAAAAATCTGCTTTCCAAAACAGAATTTGGATGAACAGTATTTTCTATTTACAAAAGAGCATATCTTTCTGCTTTGTTTGACAATTTTTCAAGATTCTGTTCATACTGGAAATGCTACCAGACGATCTGTTTTGCTCTGTCAAAGTGAGATGAAATTCTTCAAGAAGAAACCATTCTATCAGTAGCTAATACAATAACATGTAGGGGGATGAAATCATGGTCTGCTTTCCTGACCATAACAATGTTGTTAAATCAAAACATTTCCTGAAACAGATGAACTTTTTTTTGCAAAATACATTTTATGATCAAATCACAGGCCAAAATATCCTGGGTGTTTAATGTGAAAATACATCAAAATCTAAGCACATGAAGTGTAAAATGAGAATATATGCTGGCAAATTTCAATAGCAGCAAACAAAACCCACTTGTTTTTGTTTCACAGCACTGAATTTTTCTATTCCCACTCCTTCCTGAGAAATGCAGTCATCAACTTAGGCCCATTTTTTTGCTAATATACAGACAAATGCTCCAACTCCTTCCTCATTTTTTTCCATCTTTAAAGTAAAGATCTTTATTTTCTAAAGCCAGAAATGATGCACCATTAAAGCTTTACTACAGGATAAATTTGAATGAATATAATGCATCAACATGCTACACAGGAAAAAAGAAAATTGTAAGTAATATCAAGAAAGAGGGGATGTCTCAGAGAATTCAAGGGAAAACAGGAAGGCAATGGGTAAATAACATCATCTTGTTTTCCATTCTAAGTTTAAGAATACTGTATAAAATATTTGTTGTTGAGATTATTTCCTCATAGATTGATCTCCCAAAACGTATTATACACCTTTCATGAACTAAACCCCTTTAATTAAAATAAAAATTCCTCTCCAAGTGCCTACTGTTTGCAATAGTTTGAGTTTTCATGCCCCAAAGGCTCACTGATTTTCACACCTAAAAACAAGGAGTTTGATTTTATAAGTTTCGAAACAGTTCACTGAACAGAGAAAAACCAAATGTGAAATATCATTGTAAGAGAAGAAGGGAATGAAGGGAGACAGAGCATACACACAGGCTGATAATAGCTTAAGCAATCAGCTTAAAGGAGAAAGGGAGAAGTGCTACAGTCAACATTTAATGGCTTCACTGGCCTCTGTAAAAGGCATCAGTGGTCTCTGCTGTCTTAGTAAGCAAGTTCCCCCCATTAAAAAGAAAACCCATCAAAATTAACATCTTCTAATTAACTGGAAGTCAAGAACAAAACTCCAGTGAGCAGAACTAATAGTGCCAGGGCACCCGTGGAGCCTCCCTGCAGCTGGCTGCTCCCAGCCCCAGCTCGGCCTTGGCAGGCGAGACTCGCGGGCCGACTTGAGACAGTGGGAGCGGGGCTGGAAATGCTCCTCCTCAGGGAAAGCGGATGCCAGCCACAAAGAACAACATTTCCTGCCACCCTCTCTTCATTGCTGAACAGCAGGGAAAGAAACTGCATCAAACCCAGCAATGTGAAACAGCAGGAAGAGGGAGGAAAAGAAATTAAGTCTTTTGCACGACAAAGTTATATTGTTACGCTGTTAAACCAGCTCGTTCCTCCACAGAGCTAAGGCAGGACGTCTGAATTCACATCTCTTTTCAAAGCCCAAAAAATGAGAGAAAAGTGGATGCTGCCCACTGGACTTTACACTTGCAGGGTGCTGCCCTTCCTTGCGATACGACCTACTTTGAAGAATACCACCGCTCTTCACTTATTTGCTTAATTCAAAGAGATAACAGACTCATCATTCATCATCTCTCAAAGCAAAGCACTCATGGAAGGTTCATTATTCAGGAAGAATTTCTACTCAGTAAGTAGCTTGAATATAAAATCTCCACACTGAGGATCAGCATCTCTACTGAATAGTGATCTTTATTGCACCACAATGATTGCACTGAACACTGGTGTGCTCAGACCTGCTTACGAAAATGGAAGTTCTTGAGTTTGGTCTTTTACATAAATGTAAGCTCTTAATTTAAAATCGTACCGTTATCATAAATACAGGAACCACTAACAAGTTATTAAAGAGATTTGTTTAAATGACAGAAAGCAGCCTTGACCAATTCTCAATGGAAACAAGGGAGAAGAAGGAAAAAAATTCATAGGACTGCTTCTTTTCTCAGGAAATTTGGAAAATAATTATTTGCATGGTTAAAGCAGGTAACGTTTGGACCTCATACCAACAAGAGAGATGTGATGCAGCTAGCCTGTTAACATTATTTATCAAAATTAAAGTGAGAATTTGTTCAGAGCCTGGGATAATTGTAAAGCTTAACAAAGAAAACTGACGTTGTTTATCATCCAATAACCTACAAGACCTCACATAGTGAAATGCATGCAATAGAAAACTTTAAACTTAAGAGTGAGAAGCATTATCCTTGTTTAGTCTCAGTTGAAGACAAAAAAGAAACAGGTGTTTTCCCAGTCAAGACTGCTAAATTACAAAAATCCTCTCAAGTCTACATTTATTTTAGATATATACATACACATAACATACCAATGAAAATAATGCATACAATCAATTACTAATGCTACAAAAAACTGAGAAAATCATTATTTTCAAACAGTCACAAAAGAATTAATCCTCATATAAGTTATCCTTCAAAGTTATCTTACAGTCCAGAATAATTTAATTACAGGTCACAATCCATAAATGGTAGCACTGCTTTTCTAACTCTATATTTGATTCCACTATGTTCATATAAAGTGAAGCTCTTCAAAAGAAAGTACCAATATTCTCCATGTATCTGTGTAGAGTTATTTGTAATATTTCACAAACATTAATTAAACTGGCTCTTCTGTTAGTATTTCCAGTCTCATCATACAAACTGTATCAAATGTATTAAGATAATGAAATACAGAATAAGTTTAATATGCTTGTTAGCATACTTAAAGAAAGGAACGGAAGAGGAAAAAAAAAATTACAACATTTGGTATTTGTTTGGATAAACTATCTGTGGTTCCATAACAACAAGGATGGGAAACAATCTGAATCTGTAACGATCAAAACCAAACAGTCAACATAAATTAACTCTTAATATTTTTCATGCTTCATAGCCAGAATCTGAGTCTAACTTCAACAAATATTTCAAAATAATCTCATCACAATATAGCTAATGGACCAGGACACATTTAAATTGATGCATAGAAATAAATGGAAATAGTAAGTCAAATGAAGAGCAGATGGTCACTCTAAACACTTCATTACCCTCCAACCCTTTGATTTCTAATGCAGAAAAAAATAAAAGAACATTTACTATAGCCTACATTGGAAAACAAGTACTAACAACCCCTTGTTTCTCAAGTATTTAAAATACTAACCCAGAAACACTGTACATACTGTTAGCAGCTGTTGAGTTCATCCTTCTAGGAAAAAAACGGTATTGTTTGTACTTATCCTTCTATTTACTTTGCAAAGAGCCTACAAACTCAATGATGTTTATGTTCTCCCTTCTTCTCTCTACCTCCTGTACAAATCATTTGAGTTTTCAGGTCCATTTTGATGTCCCGTGTGAAACCATACATTTTTGAAGTATGGAGGTTTAACCTTTGAATTAATTATTTCACCAATAGCTCCCAGTGTTTCCCTAATGTCAGCTCTACACATGTTGACAACAAGCTGTCCTCAACCTGCACCGTTTGTGCCTGGGCAGTCAGGGCACTTAGGCGAGTCAAGCTGGCTGAATGAGCTGCCGAGCCAGCCACAGACTCATGGCCACAGCAGGGAAACTGAGGAGCATTTCAACTTTCTAACAGCTGCAGAAAGCCACAGAAATTTTCTAAACTAGTAAGAGGGAATAGGACAGAGAATTATGCTCAAGCCCCAAACCAGAAGGAAGCAGACCTCTAATGCTCTTTAAAATGCCTCCCATAAGAGATTCCTCACAGCTAGCTAGCTGCTCCTGGGAGGAAAACAAAACCACGTTTACAGACCGAGAAAACAGAGTCAAGAAAAGGAAAACCCACAAAAATAAAGGAAATCTGCTCTTATTAAAGAGAAAATTCATTAGGTATCATGCTAGTAATACTAGCATAGATGATATCCACACAGAAAAAGTACAGATAATTGCTCAAGGAGGAGACTGCAAATGAAAAGGGATTGTTGAAATGGTTGGGAATTAAACAAAAAAAGCCCTGAATTGCAAAATGAACTTATGCTTGAAGAAGGTGAGGCACTAAACAAGGCCAGCCTCTCAGAGAAAGTTACATAAAACATGTATTTACAGAGGCACTACAAATAGGAGCAGAAGGAAGTTCACGAAGACAAAGCATGTGCAGAGAAGCAGGAGTGGAGATAGCTATCCCATTTCTGTTTCAGAAAAGAAACAGATGAACAATACATCCCTTACTTTATACATAGTTAGACAGTTACGTATATAGTCTCTTCAGCTTTTTTTCTTCCTGTACCATCTTCTGCAATCCAAACAAAACTAGTCCTCTGCTTGCTCTTACACATGTACTGAACTTCTAAAGTCTCTTTGCTCCTATATTTCTTGCCTCACAGGAACTTTTTATATGCCCAGATGATCTTTTTCCTCTTCAGGACTCCTACTATGAGCCTGAAGATACAGGCTCACCACCCAGCAATATAGGTTAGAACAGAACCACTGGAACAAAACCCCAAAACATATTAGATGTACACTGTTGACAAAAATGTTCCTGTATCATCAAACTGTTCTGTAACTTTCCTTCTTATAGACCCTCTCCCTTCAAATCCGTGGTGGTCTTCAAAGTTCCTCCAAGGTTTGCTATTGGATAGGTAAGCTCAGTGCAAATACCTGCTATGAAACACATTTTTGTGCTAATAAACGAGAGCCACAGTGACATTTCACATGGTTACTCTCCTAAGCATAGCTGTCTTCCAGTCGACTGCAAAAAGCCTTCTGAAAGAATATATACAACAACCTTATCTTCTCCCCATCTCTCCACCAGAAAATTAGTACCAGGTGCTCTTACTTTTGCATTATACTGCTCTCATCACTGGCTTTCTCCCCCACCCTGGTTGTCAACTCTTTGCAGCAGCACTCCTGCCATCCTGTCTATCTGTATTACACTGAAAAATTGTATTGGTTTTCATTAATAACTAATGGAACTCACAAGCAGAATTTCTCTCACATATGCCAAAACAAAGCACTGCTTTTTGTCTTCTTTTTCTACTATGTACTCCTTTTCCTACTGTGTTTCTTTTACCTGCTGTAGATTTATTTGGGATGTTTGGCAAGCACTTCAAGGGCCAAAAATTCCCACTTCCCCCTCAAGAGCCTAACATTATGCATTTCTGAAGCATGGCTGCAGTCACGTATGCACACCCCATCTCATTTCTCTCTCTGGGGCTGTGCATGTTCCTGATTCTGTATGTGATTGTACTATGAATGCCTCTCACACACCTTCAGCACACGCTGCAGCAATGCATCAAGGCATATGGAACAGGGATAACATAATTAAAGGTTATTACCGCCAGACAACACATTGAGTTCTAGCTACAGCTGCTTAATCAGAGCTGTAAGGTACTCAAAAGGCATTGCAACGTGAACTGAAGAAGCAAAATTATCCAACCTCTTCTACCAACAGAGCCTGATCAGTTTATGAAGGAATTAACTGGTGCTGGTGCTCGCAGGAGCTCATGAACGCGAGAGGCCTTTCCCTTTCCAATGTTGCAAACATGCTTTTAACATTTTCCAGCAAGTACTCTAATTTTATGCTGTTGAAAGGTAATTTCTGCATAAAGACAGCATATTACCAATTTTATAAGTGATAAAAGCTTTAATGACTTCATTGAAAATCCCATCACCCATGTGATGGAACACATCTGTTGGAGGGGTGTGTAACTCCTTAGTTAGGAAACTCCAGAGCATGACATGAATCCATGTGTCTACATGCATATTAGTGCATTTCTCTAGAGTTAATATTTATGAAACATTGTTTGGAAGTCATGTGTGATATAAAAGAAAGAAAAAATGAGTTGGACTTCTTTCCTGAAATTTATAACTTTATCAAGTCAAATACACTAATCAGTAAAACTGAGATGACTGCTCAAGAGTTAATTTAACATTTATATTTAATGTAAGCATAGAGGCCAGACAGCAATTTTTGCTATGTTCATGTTACCCCAATAAGAAAAGACTACAACACATAGCAGATCAGAGATTAGTTGAAGAACATTTACTATTCCTATCCCTATCCTGAAGTGTTTCCATAGCAGCCAAAACAATTATTAAAACAGATACACCAAAAGGAAGGCAAAGAAATAATATAAAAGCCATTCATCTGAAAATAATTTACAGATTTGAAGAGTTATATTTGAGTTGTTGATTAATTTAATCCTTAAACATTACACACTTTCTAATAGATCACGGGAGTCTCTGTAATGGTTGTTCACAGTAGCAGAGGAATTTATCAGACCAAGAAGATTTTTAGGAAGAAGTATTTATAACAGACAACATGTTGACTGCTGTGGATTCACATCACGGATAATGTAAGGTATATTAGATCTGCTTTGCAGGATGAGGATTTTCATAGTGGAGGAAGCTTACTATTTGCTGCTTCTTTTTATCCCACTTAAGGCTACAGAAAGCTAAGAACATCTACAAATGTTCATTTTCCTCCTGCCCTCCCACAATTTATCAGAAAATACCATTTTATACAGCATTAAGCAACATTAATTCCTGCTACTCTGGACAGTCCCACTGAATAGCCATCTTTCATATTTGCCCTTTAAGCTTTTGTAAGATGCACCTAATTAAAAATCAAAGACTAAGTTTTTAGAAATGTCAACCATCATGCCTTAGAGTTAAGAAAAATTTGGCTTTTTGGCTTTATCTGAGAGCCATCTATGCATTAACTAGCAGACATCACTGCAGCCTAAATGTCAATGCTCTTTCCTTGCATTCTTTCTGTAAGAACACAGCATCACCTACAAACAGTTTTTCTTTCATTAAAGTCACGAGTCCTCCAGAAAAACAGAGGCAAGATTGTTTTGGCAACAGTGAGCAAGTGGCCTTCCATCTACCTACAACCAAGTTGAAAACTCTGACCAGCTCATAGCCTCCAGTGTAAGTCAGAGTACAACAAAAAAGATACTGAACAGGTTCCCAGCGGTAAAAAGAAATACAGAGGCAGCTATGTGTGAGGGAGGGGGGATGGCGTCTAATGGAAGTGTTTTTCTCTTTGCGTCAGTTCTCATCACTGGATTTCAGATGTGCAGGCACGTGGTGTCAGGTCAAGAAGAAGTAATGACACCATTTATGTTCCCCTTCCCATGGGAAATAACCCCACAGCAACAGAACTGGTCAACTGCCACTCAGTCCCGTATAACAGATCCAACCTTAATAGCATTTCACATTCAATACAGAGCCCTGAGGAGCTCCTGGGTTTAAGAAGCCATCCACTGCATTATTCTGTTTAGAAAGAATACTTTTAAAGTACATGATTCTTGACTTAAGAGTGAAGAAAAAAGCCAGCATCATTAAGCAATCCTTGAAATTTCATGCAAGAAGCTGAGTATAGAAACCATTATCCAGGGGTATCTGCAGTGCTCAGAATAATCTTATGTTGACATTTGTGTGGGGGAGCTGGGTACAAAACAAGTTTGTGAAAGCCAGAGAACACCTACAAATGAAAGAGTACACAGCACATAGAAGGGCAGGCTAACAAATGGGGTAGTCCAAGGGCAAAGCACCTGCAGTAAAAAGAATAAAGTGCAAATGTCCCAGTAGAAAGCGGGTGTGGAAGCACAGATAAAGAAGAGATTACTCTAGTTCACTACTGCTGTGCAGCTTACAGAAGAGTGAGCTAAGGAAGAACTTGGAGATCATCAGGGTAGATCTCTGCTTCTGTTACCACCATAAACTGACGAGAGTTTACAAGACATGTTCTTTCTCACACAGACACTATCACACAAACTACAACATTAACCACAAAGAAAGTTATCGATTTACTGATGTAGGATTTCTTTTTCCAACAGCCCCACCTGTAAGAAAACACTGTGGCAGAACCTGGACAAAAGTTTCAGGGTTTCTTTCAGTTTTATTGGTATATTCAAAACAAACAGCACAAAATAAACCCTGAACCTTTTTTTCTGTGTAGATAGCTAGTTTTCCTCCAGTTATGTCTTTTCTGGCACTCCTCCACACAAACAAATAAACCCCATAGTCTTTGAAATCAAATAAACCTCTCAATTACTTCCAAATGAAGACTCAGAGATAGCCTAAAAAGTTGTAGTTGCAAGAGTATTGTGTTCTAATATCAAGAACCTTTTTCAACTAGAAAGGCAAGAGGGGTAGAATGTCAGCATGAAGAGCACATTTTGTAGATGCCAGTATCTCCTGAAGTAAGTGCTTGCAAACACAATCAGCAGCACAGTGAAATCCTCTGCAATCATCTCTGTACTTGACTTCATGAGTAAGCTGCTCATTGGTGATGAAGCCCACACTCCCTCCCTTTAGATAAAATTTGATCTGAAATGAAAGAAAGCACCATACACATTTTTTAAAGAGATGCTACTCAATTCATTCAACTTAACGGGTCCCATACCTCAGCTTCTGAATATTAAAGCACATTCTGTTTCACGCCCTATTCCCATAAAATCTAGACCTGCAAATCTCAGGGAAACTTTACTGATCAACATCTATAAATGGTGCAATGCCTCTTTCAGTTTTTCTAACTCTCAGTGTGGGTGTTACTTTCTGTGAAAGAAAGGGAAAAAAAAAAACCCATGAGGAACAGATATGTAATTCAACAGAACAGTTTCTAATCCTCAAAACACTGACAGCTATTAAATGCTCCAAAGTCCTCCATCAGTCTAGGGATTTGCATGAAAAAAAAAAAGCCAACTTCTTACTCTGTCTTTGGACAACTGAGCTATAACCACCACATGTGCAGCTCACATTCTGACAGCACTGGCAAGTCTTAGCTTCATTTGGAGGTTAGTTCAAGCAAGAATGCTTCACAGCTTCTTTACTGGGCAACACAGGTAGGTCCATGTGTTTTCAGCACTCAAGGACTAAGAGTGTCATTACCTCACTTTCTGATCCTACAAATCCTCAGACTGTCTTTAACGGGCTCTACAGCAAAATCTGACCTTTGATAAATCAGAGTATTACCTTAAACAAAATATTTACCAAGCTTATTGACACAGACCTCTATAAGTAAACCCTTAGCACACTGATAACGATCAAGTCTACTTTATAAAATGTATGTGCTGAGATGCTAGGAGGAGTGCAGCAAGTTGTGAAGGAGATGTGAGGAGAGGAAATATATTAGCATTTCAAATATCTGGAAATGTGCGATGTAGTCTGTAGGCAAGGGAGGCCTGATAATGCTGCAGGCAAGTATCTCTAGGTGGCTCCGTTCACATACTTCTCTATTCACTTGTAAGAGTCTTACTCAATCTCCTCTGTTTCTTTTAAGCAGAAACAATAGGGTTGCCAAAATCCATGTTTTTGTGAAATGATGCCAACATACACAGATGACAGCTAGTATGAAAGGCACCTAACACACATCTTCTAAAGGTACTATGAGAAAAAACTTGCTTTTATACAGGTGGAGAGGAAAGCAGTGCACAATTTGTCAGGTTGTTACATTCACTAAGTTCTCCCACCTGTTTTTGGAGACCAAGCTTAATGGCTGGTCATTATTTGGGTTGGAATGGAAAGAAGATTAAATGTTTTTCAAACATGATAAACTTCCGTACTGTTTCATGGGAAACCTGGGTTTCCCTCCCTCAAGAGGGAGGGAAAAGGTCAGCGAAGAAGGATGCGTGGTGAGTATTTAGAAACTGTGAGGAATAAAAAGAACCAAAACTGCAAACTACCAATACACACCGTGCAGCTGCCTTCAGGATTGATAAAATGACACACAATGGGTTGTGGGGATGCCAAAACACCTACAAGCGCGGCCCAACCTCAGCGAGCAGTCACAAACAACACACGCACAGCCCCGCAGGCCAGCACCGTCCCTTCCTCATTCCTCCTGCACAGCGGCGGCAGGGCAGAAAGTTCAGCGCCGGCAGCGTCCCCGCACCCCCGGAGCCGCTCAGGCTCACCCCTGACCCCGGCCCCGCACCCGGCCGCCACGGGACGGGGACAGCGCCTCGGCCATCCCGGAGGGCCCGTCAGCCCGCCCCGGCAGCGGGGGCGGTGGGCAACAAGAGCTGAGGAGAAGAAGGAGGCGGCGACCCCCCGGAGACCCCGCCGCGGCGGGGGCAGCGCGGCCGCGCCTCGCTCTCCCCGCGGCGCCACAGGTGCTGCGGGGCTGAGGGCTGCGAGCCGCAGGGCAGCGAGGCCAAAGGCACCATTCTCCCCCGCCTGGCACACCGGGATGCCCCCCATAGCCGGCGGTGCCGTCGGGCGGGCTCAGCGGGCGGCCCCCCCGCAGCAGCCGGGGAAAGGCACAGGTAGCGCCCGCACCGCGGGGACGGCCCCTCCCGGCGGGAGAGGCGCCGCGGATGGCAGCGCTGCGAGGGGCTGTTTTCGGCTGCGCAGGAGGGGAGGAGAGTGGGTGCCCCCTCCCCGCTGGCTCCGGGGAGAGGGAAGAAGGGCGCAGACGGCTCCCGCCGGTAGGACGGGGGCGGGCGGCGGTCATGGCGGGGAGGCGCGCCGCGCACCTGGCAGCAGGTGCACGCAGGCGGGGACGGCGGCGAGGGCGCCCGCGGAGGGAAGGACGAAACTAGCGAGGCTTTCCCCGGCGAACGGCGCCTGTTGTGCGGCCGGGGGGGGGCACTCGCAGGTGCCTGTCGCCAGGGAGGGGGGAACGATGCGGAGGAGGGGAGAGGGTAGCTGCAGGCGCCGTTTTGCAGGCGGCGGAGGTAAGCGCACGCTACTCACCGGCAGCTCCACGTTGACTTCGGTCCCGTCCAGGAGAAGGACGCGGCACTGCAGCACCGGCTTGCTGCCGCCGGCCGCCGGGATGTGGACGGGCGCTCCGGCGCTGTGCACGACCCCTCCGGGGAGCGGCGAGGAGGGGAAGCCTCCCGAGCCGACGGCGGCGGCGGCCGCTCCTCGCAGCCCCCCGTCCCGCTCGTCCCCCTCGCCGCCGAGCCCACCTCGCCCGGCTCCGCGCCCGGCTCCTCGCCCGTAGCGCTGCATCGACCGACGGCCAAAGGTCCTGCGCAAGAACCGCAGCATCCTGGGGGCGCCCTGCCCGGCCGCTCACACCCCCGAGCCCGCAGCTCCGCGCCCGGCCCCGCGGCGCCTCCCAGAGCAACGCAGCAGCGCCGCCCGCCGGGAGCCAGCCCGCGCCGGGCGCCGGCCGCACCGCCCCGCCGCCCGCTCCGCCCTCTGCAGCGCCGCCCGGCAGCGGCACGGCGGGGCGGGGCGGGACGCGGCTCCTCCCGCCGCCCCGCACCGGGGTGTGCGACCGGCGCGGCGGGCAGGGGGAGCTGCTGAGGCGGGCGGGCGCCCGCGGGGGAGGCCCCGCAGCGCAGCTGGGAAAGAGCCGAGCCCAGCCGAGCCGCTCCGCTCCTACAGAAACTGCCCCGGCTCCGCGGCCGCTGGGGCGGTGTGTGCGCCACGGCAACCCTTCGCCACCGCCTCCGTGCCGGGGAGGGGAGAGAAGCGGCGGGGGCGTGGAGCCTCTTTCCCGGCTGGGTTTGCCGGGCGGCCCCTGCTTCGCGCCGAGCTCTCCGCGCTGCCCCCGCCCCGCGTCCCCCCCGCGCCCGTCTGCCGCTTCCGCCCCTTCGGACGGGCGGGAGAGGGGACGGGGGAAGTTATTTGGAAATGAAAAAAGACAAGGGGGGATGGAGAGCTGGGCGCAAGCAGAAGGACGGGTCTCGCCTGTGGTGGAGGTGGCCGAAGCGGCGGATCCCGCCGGGAGGAGGAGGAGGAGGAGGGCACCGACCCGCCTCTCCCACCGCCGCCTTCATCCCCTGTGCACGGACACGTCTGCCCGGTGCGTGGGAATGCCCCCGCATTTGCCTTTGCGATCAGTGCGGTCTGGTGGTTTCTCACGGCTGTGAGAACTTGGCCCCGTGGAAAAACCAGACCCTCCCGACCGTCCCGGGGTTTTACTCCCTTTGGCTTCCGTAGCTGTAAGGAAGGCGTACGGGTTTGTTTATCTGTCACAGCAAATCTATAGGTACAAATACTCTGACGGTCGCTCTGCCAAAAAGTTAAATATTTGTGTATTCTGGCTCGGGTGGGAGCGATTTTGCTGAATTGCTATGTGTAAAATCCTGGACGTGAATCATATCTTGCAGAAACAATCAGTGAGGCTAATTCTGTCACTCTATGGTCAGATGTGATCTGAAGAGCTTTGAACTGAAGTAATTTGCTGCTTCTAAAGTGTGGGCTTGGGGTTTTTTTCTGCTGTGAATTTATTTCTCTTAACCTCACTTCCAGGCCCGTTTACACAAGCATTGTCCTATTAGGTATTCAGAAAGCCTGCCAAAATGTCTCAGCTTGTCTTTTTTTTATTGAGACTTGATAGTATTAGGTAACTGCCTGCTGCTTCTGCATCCTTTTCCATGTTCCTTCAGTGCCCTGGATCAGGTCTTGAAGAGTCTCATCAGCCAAGACCGTCACTAAACTGCATGATCTCTGGCAGAGATCTACCCGCAGCCCTTCTGCACTTTATGGCTGCTTAAAAGAGCTTTTATAGAAACAGAGTGGAAAGGTGCTAATCTCTGCCTGCTAATGTTCACAATCAAAAGTAGACACTCATTACAAATTATGGGGTTTTTTTTCCTTTTTTTTTCCCCTTGAATTAGGAACAGAATTTAAATTTTCTTTCAGATACCAAATGGTGCAGCATACCTTGGGGTTCTTGCGCTGCTTTGAACGCTGTGAAGATATCCCAGTCCCATAAAGCCCGTTTGCATACCACAAGCAGCACAAATTATCTTAAGAGTTAGAAATTCAGCAGAAATACTCTTGTCTCTTGAGGGAGCTACAGCAATTCTGGTGCAAAGGAGAGTGGGGTGGAAAAGAGGTCTTGCATCACTTGGGACTGGACTGGCAGAAAACTGAGCAAATCTTTTGCCATGCTAAAAATCTTTTTTACTCTGAAGCTATGAAACTTCAGCCCTTTGTCTCTCTCAACTTCTGTCATGGAAACAGAAGCTTGGTATTTTAAAATGCATAAACGTAGGCTTGCTTGACTTACATTAGCAGCACACCTGATACAGGCCAATGGCCATACTGCAGAGGCAGTCCTGCATTTACAGAACTGCCATAGAGATACTGAGGTCCCACTAAGGCTCATGTTAAGAAATACAAGGTAATGCTCACAGTAAAGGATCTTTTAGAAGGAGCTGGTGGTGGGAGGAAATAAAGCTGGTTCCTTAGTACCCAGCCTCTGTTGAAGTAAAACAATTCCACCGTTATTTTGTCTCATGTTACCAGCAGAGCTATCTTTAGCCATGAAACAAAAACCTTGAGCAACAGTGGTACTGAGGATGCCTTGAGAACTATTTAAACTAGCATTTATATTCAGATTTGCACATATATCTTTCACCCATCTGCATCCTCTCTCCATTTTCAGATGGACAGGCCCTGAAGGGGCTTGGTTTGATGGCACCTGTCCTGCAGTCCCTCCTCAGAGTGCCTGCTACTTGCTTGCTTTCCAATGAGAGACACAAGTCAAAACTGCAATGGTCCTCATCTGTACTGTAGTTAAGGGCATTTCCTTTAAATCTTTGTCAAAATAGCCTTCCACTGCAGCATCGACCTCCCATGGAGTACTGCAGTCTCTGCTGGAAGCCATGATTTGGTTACTGTCACAGGAAAGGTGGAGGCCTAGGCAAGCCATTTCTCCTAACCCATATTGAAGTTCTGGTAGCAATCCCTGCAAGTAACCAGTCTTACCCATGGCTTTGCCATGGCACTGAGCAGTGTGTAAATGATAGAGCATTTACCAAAATCCTTCCTGACACTGGTGTGGCAGCAGCAAGATGGGGAATCTCTAACCACTGGAGCCCCTGTTGCTGCTTGTAGCTAAGTAACTACACAAAAGTTGGATAAGCAATTTATGCTTGCTTTTTAATCAGTGTTTTGGTTTTGTTCAAATCTTGTCTGGAAGCTTTTGGAAAGCTTGGAAATGGAGGCAGCCATGTCATGGGCATGGGGGAGCAAAGCCATCGACAAATCTGTGAAGAGACTTTTCCTGCACAGGGCATGCATGTGCTGCCTGGACATCAGAGACCTCTTTCTTGTTTTACTTTCTGTCACTGCAATCACATTTATGGATTTCTCCTGGCCTGCCAGACTTTCACTCTATGCAAATTAGTGTTCTAAATTTAATTTACATGCGGTTAGAGTTTCTTTTTCTGCATTTTTGAAGAAATGTTATCTTTACTGATTAACTTGAACAGGCTTATATTTTGCAAGGTTCTGCCAGGGTATGTTTTGTTACAGTCATTACTTGGAGGAAACTTACATAAACAGATTCAGAGAGCAAGTATTGGTGCAAACCCAAATGTCTATGTTAATAAAACTGGGGGGGGAAGGGGAAGAAATGTAAGGAATTATGACATAAATTTATTCAAGCTCTTGGATATTAATCATCTGTGGCTTTTTTTTCTAAACACATAAATGAAATTACATTTTTGTATTAAAAATTTCATTAAAGGAGACATTTTCAGCATTAGCACTCATTCTGTTACAAGACTCATGCAGAAGCTTGCTACTGGCAGTTCTCTCTGTTTATTTTCCCCAAAAGCATGTCAGTTATATGAGCAGTGCTAATGTCGCCAGTTTTCAGGATTTTTGTATATCCGGATACAAATTTAGAATAAAATACAAAGGTAATTCTGAGTTATATGGCTAAGGATAATTTGCATTTCTAGTCCATCTTTCAGACAGAGAGATCCCAAAGCACTTTCATTTGCAAAAAAGGAAAATTATATGTAGAACTATTTTACCAACACTGAAAGGCAGCAGCTGTTTAGCAGCAGGAAAAATACTAAGAATCTCTCTCCTACAATTGTAATGGAAATATGCTACTGAATAGGCAGAAAGTTACGCAAATCATAGGGCCATGATGCTGGAGCTGGTGGATGAATTCCTGCAAAAGGTACCACGTGATCATAGGTAGTCAGGACTTTCCTTTATCATGTGCTACTCCAAGCATTTCAAAAGTCCTTAATTAAGAAAACAAATTAATGCTTCTTCATTTAGACTATCAGTGTTTTGGTAGGCATTAATTTTGGCAGCTATTGCTGTTCATGTTAATCCATACATATAGAAAAAAACCTCCTTTTTTTCCGAGTAAATAAAATAGTACCTCACTGAAGAATAAATGTGTCCAGTCAAAGAGCTGTTCTTGTATATTCAGAGAGATTTGTTCATAAATATGTAAGAACAAAAACCTTTCCTTTGGAAAATCTACAAAAAGAAAATGTTTTTTGATGAGTAAAGACTTTACAATGCCTCCTGTCCATCTAATAAGCAGGTTCACTATGACTTAATCATATGTTCTTTCCTTTAGTGAGAATTATATCAGGTTTTTATTGACTTCAGTGAATAGAAATAATATTGAATATTATTTATATTCAAACTTATGATTAGGTTTAAAGCATTCATGAAAAAAGTTTTCAATGCTTTGTTAAATTGCAAAGATAACAGATGCTCAGCTGAAAAACTGAGACATCTTTCCACTGGTGAACTGTTTTGATAATAATCTTTGGTGAGCCTAGAACACTGTTCAGAATATTACTTATAACCAAACACCACATGCCAAAAGAGTAAAGTTTTCTAGGAATATTTTCTAACCGTAATAGTGCATCCTTTAATTATATCTCCACTGAAGATAGATATCCATGGCTTCTTGTGCTGTGCATGAATTAATAAAGTCTCAAATTTGCAACAAAAATACCTTTGACTGACACTGCATTGCTGAATGATACCTTGTATAGGTCTGATGGGCAATGAACCACTTATGACAACTGCTGGAAACCTTCAATATGTATTCAAAGTGAACTGAGCAATAAATCAAAGATGGAGGTTATAATGAACAAGCATCACAATAAATTTGGTTAAGTAAAAGAAGTGTAAGTCAGATACTCTGGATGGTCCACTGCCTGGATGTTACGCTGGTGGCAGAAAGGAGATCCCCTCCTCGTTTGGAGACTTCAGCTCTTCACCTGTTGAACTGTTTGAGAGAACGAGGGACAGGATGCAGCCAGGGTGCTGTACTTCAAGAGCAGGAACTTGTTGGAAGCAAACTAGTCAACAAATGAAGAGATGAGTCAATAAAAGTATTTCCGAGGGAAGAAAAATGGAAAAGTAACAAAAAAGAAAAGAATTAAGCCACTGACAAAGCTGCTGAGTCAGTTTATTTGTCCTGTGCCTACCAGTAAC
This sequence comes from Parus major, assembly GCF_001522545.3. Lineage (NCBI taxonomy): Eukaryota > Metazoa > Chordata > Aves > Passeriformes > Paridae > Parus > Parus major. Next base: position 86,235,262 of record NC_031769.1, read on the forward strand.
AAAAAAAAGGGAAGGAAAAATCCAAACTGAAGACTGAACTATCAGTGCCAATAGTTTAAATAGAAATAATTTTTTTTTAATTCAATTTTTATTCATAATCTTATATTATCTAGCACAGGTTTTGCTGAAACCTGAGGGATGTGGAACCAAACTGTTGACATACTACAAAGTTGTTTCAAAAAGTAAAAATGTTTTGCGACTCTTGTTTTTCAGAACTGCATTTTCCTAAACAGCAAACATTCATTCTAGAATGTAAAATATATCTTAATTTAAATGTTACCTATATCTTACTGATAACCTGAGTATAAAATGAGACAACAGCATGTACTTCCAAATGAACAAGAATCTGCCACGCTAGTAAAACTGCATTGGTGGTTGAAAGAGGAAAATTGTAGGAGGACTGAGTCACTTACCCTACAGCATGGCTTTTCTGTTGTATGGCATAACTAGGGGGAAGTGTAGAGTTGTTTCTTGTGTGTGTATGGACTTCAGCTTCCTAGATTGATTGTCAGACACAAATGCAAATTCGTCCCAGTAAAAAAAAAGTAAAGTCTGTGATAAGATTGGAAACCAATATCTCTTCATAGTATGTGACCTGGAATGGAAAATCTTTCAGAGATTTTGTGACTTAACATCTACTTGATCATTAAAGTTTCCTGGCATGCTACTTTCCTACAAAGTTTGTGGGGTTTTCATTTCATAAGAACTACAGCTGAAGGAAATCTATTCTGAATCCTTCTCCTCTCCTTCCCTTCCTCCATCAAATATTAATAATGTACCTGTACTGTCAGTAGAAACTCCTTCTTGCCCAGTGTTTTCCTCTTTTTATGGCCAGGCACTGTGCTGTGCACACACTGTCTTGTGCTATCTTGCAGTGACAACATCAGAACACTCTAACATTCTTCTGAGCCTGTTTTCTCTCTCTCGTCACGTAAACACGTTTTATTTAACAGTATTTTTAGTCTCTCTGGATCCTCTGTCAGATGATGGCAGTGTAAGGTGGAGAGAGGCCTATACCACAGAAAGGATGTGATGCTGCTGAAGGGTAGAAAAAGGGGTTCATATCATCTTTGTCATGAGATATTCCCATACCTATGGCAATTTACCAGTTGGAATCACTGGGAAAAACTTCTGGCAGGTTTTCAGAATCCCTTTCCCAAAAATGAAAGTGAAGTCATGTAGACTGGCTGGAGTCGTTCATTGGGAGGAAATTTGTATCCTTCAAATATATCAGGAGGAAACACAGTGAGTCCCAAGCACTCAGAGAAATAAATTTATTTTTCTCATCTTTCTAAAGTCAGTGACTTTAGAAAGATATGTTTCCTTTAAAATATAAACATGAGGGGCTGTTTCTGTTCAGGAGACAGGGCTGCATAATAACACACAGCAAAGTGCTGGCTACTACATCTTGAGCCAGAGAAGTTTTTAAAAATATAAATTATTAATATATTTCCTTTTTTGTATCCTAAGACTTAATTATAAAGAAATGTTTTTATATTTTCATAAGAAAGTTTGAAAATTTTAGCAATATTACAACACATAGTGGAAGAGATAAAAACAACTATTTCTTTGTTTAGCTCTATTTCCCTTAAGTATAGTCCAAGTTACAGCACAGAAGAAATGTCTAAAAAGCAAGTCATTCTAAAAAAAAAAAAAAAAAAAAGAAAAAGACTGATACAGAGAGTTCTGCCTGAAATGAACAAATAAATTTACATAGCACCATTTTTATGTGAACAACTCCCATATTTTCTCCAAAATACTTGGTGTGCCTTCAGCCACACCTGAACTCAGTTGACAGGATGCAGATTTCTTTCAAAAACAATGGCATGATTCTGACTCCTTTACAAGTTTGAATGTATGAGCTCTTCTGACATTTGAATCACAGAAAATGTCTGTCCAACACCCTGACAATTAGGACAATTTGCAGATCTGAAAGTCACTGGGCAACTTTAGGTGAAGACTGGAGATTCATGGAGTGTTCCTTTCCTCTTCACTGGTGTGAAGCCATGCAGAAACAACTTTGCTGGGCTAGACGGGATTTTTTTACCCTGGCAGCTCATAAAAGAGTAAGGCATGTGTCATTCAAGTTATTAAGATGTAGTGGAAATAATTGTAAGCCTATTTAAATGTAAGTTCTTTTATATTGTGTATAAGATCATTGTGTTAAAACTCGCAGCAATTAAAAAAAAAAATCTGAGCCAGAAATAAAGAATGTTAGTAGTTGTACCTCACTGTAATCGCTTTTCCTGCTGAAAGCACAGCAGATGTTTGATTCCCATGTTTACAGTTTTAGAGGCAGGCGTAAAAAAAATTGTGCTAACAGGCAGGCAACCATAAGTATTCTCTGTTTAGATATTTAAGTATTCTCACCATCATAGATGAGCAAAATTAAATGGGAGAATAGACTGGGCTGTAAACATTTGTTCCTTGAGGTTGACTTGCATGATGCAAGATGATCAGTGATAGGATGAGGGGTTCTGACTGCTCCCCTCCTGTGTGCCCTTGAGGTGAGGGGGCCTTTTGAAGAGAGGTGAGAAGAAAAGAGGTTTCAACTCTTCTGGACCTGGTTCTCCACAGGGGCATACCAACATGTTACCATGTCAGCCAGGGCCTGAAACTTATCCCAGAACCATTGAGCCAAACACTTGCAGCTATCAGCTTGGAACCCTGTAACATTTAAGTTCCAGGCTAGGATCCTGTTTAGTGGAGAAATGGAGTCAATATATTTTGTTTGAACTGAGCCAAAAAGAGTTTCAGTGCACTACTGGAATGGCTCTTGAGTGTGGAGAAATGGACTGCTTACTTTTTGTCAGGAGGTCTAATGTTTTCTCAGGTTTTGCTGGGAGATTAAATTTAAAAATTCAAAAATAAACACACAGGGTTTTGTGGTTTTTCAATGTATTTTGAAATTGCTGAGCAGGTTTATACTGTCATCCAGAAACGGTAAATAGAAAGTTACTGGATTAGGTTTACATGTTGGCATTTAGATAAAGCATTATGATTGAAATCTTCCTTTCACTGTCTTTCTTAAATGTTAGAAGCTGCAGTTCTGTGTTTTCAGCAATTAATGTTTTATTGAGTTTGAAAACTAGAGCAGAGGGAGACTTTCAAGTGCAGAGCTGCAACAAGTACAGGAGCTAGCAAAAGCCAAGTCAGAGCTGAAGTGTAGACAAATGCTGCAGTCTCCAATGGTGGCAGAGCCCAGGCTGTAGGCAGCTGTTGGATGCTGTGGGAAGCTGGGATTGGGTCCCTCCCAGACTGTGGGAACACCAGGGCTGCATTTGCATAATGATGCAAGCTAATATTAGGAGCGGCTGGGCTCCCAAGCTGGAGTTTACCAAGAGTTCTTTCACTGTGGGAGAAGGACTCACTTCTCAGAAAAAAAAAATAAAAATAGGATGGACAAAGTGTTTGTTTGTTGATGCACACATTCTTTCAAAGACCAACTTCTCAAAAAATTGTATTTTGGATGAATGCGGCCAGCCCCCTCAGCCAGACAGTTTCTGTGAAATACCCCTTAGGCATGGGGAGAAAGGTAATCCCCTTTTATTTTCCAAGAGCAACAGAACAAATGGAAGTGTACCCAGCCATGCCTAGTGTCACCATGCACTCTCTCTGACTGTGGTGCTTATCACTGTTTCTTCAAACTCTGAAACCAAGCATGCATTTTATTTTTTCTCTGACCCAATCATTAAAATTTTGGTTTTTTTTGTAGGGGTGAAAACTATGAATCTTTAAAGCACATTGGATAGAAATAAATTCATTTCAAGGCTTCAGATAGCCCAGAAAGGAACACTGCCATGTGTAAGTTAGAACAGAGGTACATCTCTGCGAAGTTACCTCTTATCTACTTATGTTCATTCTGCATGGTGAAATAACTTGCCAAGATCACCTCTGTAGATGAGGTATTTATTCAGTTCCTAAAATGTATCTATACCTGTCTGGAGGCACATCTGCACAGACTAGAGAGTTGTTTACCTAAAAAGAATGAAACCCAGAGTGGTATAGCCTCCTCTGGTAAAAAGTCAGACAAAAAAATCCCCCTCACTTGTGAGGACTGAAAACCCTTCAGGCCTGGTTTCAGGCAAAAACCTCTGCAGATAAAATAAGCCTGGCTGCAATCCCAAACTGAATCCCAAACTGGAGTTCTGCCCAGCCAACTGGGAGAGCTGGGAACTGTGCAGGGGCAGTGCCTCCACTTCTGAGATACAGAGGATGCATCAGAAAAGGTGAGAAGAGCTCCCTGGCTGCTTCTGCTGGAGGTGGGGGAAAAGGATGAGCAGGGAGATAACCTCTCTCCAGCTCTTAAGTAAGCGTTAGTATGAAATGAAGCCACCGACTAAGCAGACTCTGCAACCTGTGCTGCAGCAAGCCCAAGCTTTCCACTGCAGGAATACATCGTGGCAGACGGGTGGCTGGACAGCTGGTGGCAGTGGGTGGCCTTCAGGTCCAGTCCCAGGTAGAGCACGTCTCAAATGCTGATGCAGGACAGTGCTAATAACAATCATGCTAACAAGAACAGTGGCCTGCTGGCTGGAATCTTCCTACTGCCTCCTTTGGCAGTCATAGTTAATAGCACAATTACAGATCTCTGCTGTCAAGTAATGTATAATTTTACAAATCTCAATCAGCAGTTGATGAAAAGCCCATTGCCAGCATGGAACCTGGCTGTTCACCCATCAAGCACCAGGGTTGTCTAACATCCCATATCACAGGAGGAAAACGGCCCTGTGTAGTCTTCCTGAAACAAATTTGGAGGAGACTTTTGAAGGTATAAGATCATTCAAAATGAAAAAAAAAAAACCAAAACCTTAAGATAAACTAATTTATATTTAAAATTAAAATAAATTATTCTGATAATATGAACTTGGCAAAGAAAAGAGTAAAGCTCCATATAATAAAATTAAAAAAAAAATAAATATAAGGCTGCTTTTCTTTTCTCTTTCTTGTCCAGCTGGTGTTGTAGAGGCATGGAGCAGAGTTAAAGCTCTGCAAGTCTTCCTCCTGAGAAGTGTCAGGAAAGATGAGTCCCTGTCCCACTTCTGTGATCCTGTGCTTGTAGTGATTTGTACTGCTTTTGTTTCCATCCACCCAGTGGAGACAAGCTCTAATATCCCATCTACAAGCAGAGGAGGAGCAGTCATGATCCTATTGCTTGCCTAAGAGGATGGTCAATCACTTTTTGTTGGTCCAGAATCAGCACTATTTGTGGATAGGTAAAAGGAAAGATTGCACTCTCAGAGCAGTTGGCTGCTAGCTCAGAGCTCCTGCTGACCCTGAAAGCAGCACACTGGGCATATCTGGCCATAGGGGAGTTATCATTCTCCTCTTCCTTCTGTTCCAGAAGAATGAGAATAGATGTCACAAGACATGTTGTGGAGTGAAGGGTGTGCTTAAACAGTAGGGCTCTTTTGTCAAGTACAAGACAACTCCAGCTTAGGTATACTTCGGTTTGCCTTTTTTAGGTGGAATTAACAGAGTTCATGTGCACTCCCTCAGTCTATTTCTGGGCTTTGCTAGTTTATGTAACAAATCTTTCACATCAGTTTGGGCCCAGATCTCATAAGACCATTCTGAGCAGATTTGATGTCTAGGTGATGGTCACAAGGAAACAGAAGAAAATATACAGCCAGGAGTGAACCAGTGGCAGAGTAATGGACTGGATGCCTTTGCTAATGATAGGATCTGCAATTTTATCTGACTTTACCATTCAGGAAAGAGTGACAGGAGTGTTTGAGAGCTACCCACTCAGTATGCCAATATGCAGACACCTCACCTTTGTTTTTCTGAGCTAGAGTTCTGTCATCTGATAACACCTTAAAATTATAGAATAAAATGAACCAAGAGGCAGATATAAAACCTCACAGCAGCACTGAACTTTGCAGAGTTTAATTAAAATGCCTAATTGGATTAGCAAACAATAATTTGGATTACTAGACTTGCCATACAAGAGTTTTCAAATTCAGGATGAATCGCAACAATGCAAATTCTCTCTGTTTAGTGGGGCAGCAGTTGAAGTGCACTAATTGTTCCAAAACTTGGAAACAACTTTGTAAAATCTTTATCAAAAACAAACAAACAAACAAAAAAGGGGAGCAGGGTGTTCCCATCTCTGAAAGTGTTCAAGGCCAGCTTGGATGGGGCTTTGAGCCACCACCTGTTGTAGTGCAAGTTGTCCCTACCATGGCAGGGGGATTGATGTAGATGATCTTTTAAGGTCCCTTCAAACCCAAACCATCCTATGATTCTATGATGATTCTACAATGATTCTATGATTCTCAGGAGCACTTGAAAAAAATCAAACGAAATTGAAACAACACCACCACCCTGACAGAAACTTTTTTGGCAAAGTTCCAGGATTGTCTATAGCATCTATTAATTTCATAAGCCTGATCTGTAGCTCACATCAGCAGCTTGATTTTTGAGGTTGGACTAAGTAACTCTGCTTTGAAAATACACGTCCATATATGCCATGTCAGGTATCTAGGCTGAGCAGCAACATCAAACATTTAGCCTTGGTCTGTGGTCATTGCTCTGACTCTGTATCTGAAACTCTAAACAATCTTGCAATGAAAAAGATACTGTGCTAATGCTCAAGCTTGAGAATACCTGGGAGCCAAGGCATCCATAGTAGAACTAGCAAACAAATGACATGGATTCAGCCAGGTTAGTGGCTGCTGATCATTATGGACAATAGTCTTCTATATCTGACAAAAGACAAACTGATGTAGAAGTTCGACATCTTGTGAACATGGTTAAAATGTGAAGAATGGAAACACAGTGAGGAAGTCTGGCACCCATCAGAATTCAAAATCCCAAATCCAATCAGATGCCTGATTCTTAAAGAAATGCCTAGAAATTGGAAGTGCTGCAAATTAATTTTCACTGTAGAAGCTTGCTGGAAATGTCACCGAAATATGATTCCCAGTAATTATTTGTAGCCCCGGACAAGTGTCATTGTTCGTGACCAGGAGTGTGAAAGTAACGTGAAGTGAATATGTGGAATTCTGTCTAAAACAAACAGCTCAACATTATTTGCTCAGTTAGTGAGGAGCATTGTTTCTGTGAATACCAGCCATAATAAGAGTCTGAGCACAATATTTCAATAATAGCTTAAAATAATCTTTGATCACAGAGCAACAGGGTGGTATTAAGAGCCAGACAGATTAAATCTTCCTCAGGGAAGAATATGGAGTCCCAGACCTCACCACTGCTCCAGATGAATTGACTAGATGGACTGGTCTTTTCTTATGCAATGGATGCAACCAGGCAGCACGTGAGCAGGGAAGGAGCAGAGCGGGGCCGTGGCAAGGCTGTGGTGATGCCTACCTCTACAGGTGTAGAAGGACAGTGAAAGATCCCCACAGAGAGGCACAATTGTCCCTTTGACTGCCTGACTCCTGCTCTCTGAGGGACCAGAGGCACAACTTGTGTCACCTTGTCCTCCCAGTCTTGGTGCTGCCTTTCTCCATTAACTTACTCGATTGTTCAGTGTAGCTCAGCTCACAGCAGTTAATTCTTTCCTGGCCCAGGAAGCAGCAAAGGAACTGGAAGAAAGATGTGAGGATGATGGTCATTGCCTGCTGCGTGCTGTAAGGTGCAAAATCAAAGACAGTGTCCAGATGGACACATACCTGTGAGCCACTATGTTTGCATGGATTTATGTGATAGTCACCCCTCTGCTGAGTGCTGCCAGATGCCCAAACCCTTGCTGCTTGGCTATCCAGAGTAGAGGAAATAGTAACATGAAGTCTGAGTGGATTTGAAGAGCTGGATACAGCAGGCAGGGCAATCCCTTCTGTCCTCCTGCAGCACGCTATGGATACACTGCTTGCTTCCCTGAAAGAAACTGCTCAGCCACCTTATGCAAGTTATAGCCCATGGCAGAGTCTGTGGCTGCATGGTGGCAGCAAAACAGAGCAACTCCATCACAAAACTCCTGTTCACACCCTAAGGAAAAGGAATTTTTGGATGCATTGCTGTCACTTTATAATCCCTGCCACCACTGTACAGACATTCTTTGGTTTTCTACCTTTAACTGAATATAGCTGTGGCTTTCCCTGTACAAAGAAAGAGGGGATTAGAAAGGATATTGTGCATTCAGTCAGTGTGTCACAGACTATTCTACCATCTGGATTTGTGCTCCATTTTATGGTGGATCTTGGTAAATCAAAGTTGTTTGCTGTCTGCAGAATAAAGAAAAAGAAGGTGGGAAGTGCATATAAGAGGGGATTTCATCAATGCCTCTGATTATCTGAAGGGAGGGTGTAATGGAGATGGCTCCAGGCTCTTCTCAGTGGCACTGAGCAATAGGATAAGAGGTCACAGGCAGAAACTGGAACAGAGGAAGTTCCACCTGAACATGAGGGACCTCTTTCATGTGTGGATGACCAAGCACTGGAACAGATTCTCCAGAGAGGCTGTGGAGTCTCTCTCACTGAATATACTGGAAAACCATCTGGACAGTCCTGTGCTTTGTGCTCTAGGGATGACCCTGCTGGAGCAGGGAGGTTGGACAACATGACCCACTGTGGTCCCTGCAACCTGACCCATTCTGTCACTCTTGGCAAGTGCTGCGCACCAATCTTCTTAGGAAGAGGCACTCCCAAAATGAATCCTGTCTGCCCAAGACTCAAGCCCTGCAATGCTTATCTTTGAAGGTGTACAGAATAGCAATCTCCAGTGTGTACATGCAGATCCTGAGTTATTCAGGCAAGTCTGGCAGCATCACATCAGCCAGCTTAACTAAATAATCTACTTGTTCTTAGTGCTTTCCCTCATTACAGCATTTTACAAACCTACCTTAATTAAAGTTCACAGCAGTCCTGTGAGTTAAGCAAAATGTCATTATCCCAATTTTACAGATGAAAAAATTGCAACAGGAGGTGAAATGCTGTGCTTGGGGGCACAGAAGGAGACAGTTTTAAGGGCAGGATTAGCCATTGGGAGCTTTTGGCTCTGTACAGCATAGCCAGCCTCCAAGGGCACTGAATGTGCTCTCAGAGATGCTGAAAACACCATGGTCCCCGTAAGGCTCCTTTGCAATCTGTGTATTATCTGTAAGGTGACAAAGGAGACTGGTCTGGGATCTGGGTGCTGGCATTTGTTATCCCATGCTTACCTTGCAGAACTAGGTCGTGACAGGCATGTGCTAAGGAGAAGGACAAAATCAGCAACATGACCTTCCTTAGACTATTGTGGAGTCTCAGAGAGCTGCTCTGTGAACAAAAAGGGGCCACAAACAACTTAGAGCGGTCTGAGGCTGGGCCAAGCCACAGCAGGCACTGTACCACCTTTGACCGCTGCTGGATTCCAGAGGGCTCAGGACTTAATCCCCAAACCATGCTGCCTTGCTGAGCCAAAAACATAATGGTGACCACAAACATATCAAGGACGTCTACGAGCAAGCTGAGACAAGCACGGATCCAAATGGCATGACATTGGCAGCCCATCTGGAGTGGTGCAGGGGGAAAACTTCTACTCTGAGCCATGCAGCAGGGATGGGAAGCTGGGTCTCCCACCTTTTGAGCCACCACCCTAGCCAGAAGGCTCAGATGTGTGCAGCTGACTTTCCTACACCTTCCATTTTCATGTAAATATTCAGAAGGCTTTATTTTTCCTAATAAGAAAGGAAAACCCCCATTCTACATGTTAAAAAAATGCTTCACCACAAAGTAGAATCATTACCTGCTACTCAGCTGAGCATAAAACATTTGGGTCAAAAAGCACCCCAGGATGTCTCTAGTCCCACTTCCTGCTCAAAGCAGGGTTAGCTCTGAAATCAGACCAGGGCACTCAGTGTTTTATCCAGTTGTGTCTTGAAAATCTCCAAGGATGGAGATTGCACAATGACCCTGGGCAACTTGCTCTAATGCCTAATTTTCCTCCTGATGATTTGTTTTTCCTTATATCCAGCTGGAACCAGTTGGACTGGTGTCCTAGAAAGTAGTGTGTTGTTTCACCTGTGGCTACTTCCAGATGTTTTTTTCCCTTTGTTTAAAGCTCTGCTTTAAAAAAAAAAAAAAAAAAAATTAAATTAAGTTAAATTAAATTTTAAAAGAAGAGGCCATGGAAATTTTTCAGTGTGGATTTTAGTACAGTAGCACTCTGTCAAGATCTCAAGCTGAAGGCTCATGATTAGATCAGAAATATAATAAGAATATATCTTCTTTTTTATGTGACAGAATGCACCAACTTTTTAAAAAATGCCAGTGTTATTTCATTTCTCCCCCTTGTTTTTATGAGACAGTGTTTTCATGTCCCTGTAATGGAAGACAGATCAGAGGTCTCTAAAGCACTCTGCATCACGTCTTAATACCCTAAGGCATAGGAAACACGATTAAGATTTACTGCTGAAATTCACCTATTATACTCTTGTTACATCAGTAATATTAGTCACCTGTTACTTTCTTGAAATTCTTTTATAGAAACATAATACTCAAATTTTCTCGTGAACTTATTTCTATATTTACTTCCCTGACTTGGGGGAAGGGGGAAGAAAAATGCGTAGTGCAGGATCTAAACTTCACCTGAATCACTTCTCAGTTATTATACATACACCAAAGCCAGGAACTGTGTGCCATGCGAATGGAGGAGGTAACATGGATCTCATTTGGCTTTGTTGTGCCATAATCCTGTACTGGAGTAAGCCTAACATTAATCTGGTTGTGCCTGTAACTGTGTATGGCACAGCTTTGAAGTATTCTGCTGTGTTTACTAGGTTCAGTGGGCAGGACTCACTGCACCCACCTCCCAGACAGACTGACTTACTCCATGGATATGGAGTATTCCTTTGTCTGACAACCAAGAAATGTAGCATGGAGTCCCCCAGAGATCGATGGACAAGGCAGTGAGGAACTGGATGTAACTGATAAGAGGGTGTGCCAAGAGTGATGCCAGGCTATTCTGCCACTGGTATCTTCAGGTGGGAAGTTAATGAAAGGATCCTTCCCATGGAATGAAATACAGAGGGATACTATGCTAAAGCTGTAGTGGTTCAGCCTTCAGACACTGCCATTTGCTCATGCATATTGAGGTCCATGCCTCCTACACCTCAGACTGCAAATGAAAGTGTAGTAATCAGTGGCTGCATTTCCCGGTGAGCGCTGAAACCCCACTGTGAGTCATCCAGGGCCTTGCTCTGCTTACTCCTCGTGAGTTCCTGAGTTCCTTGTTGCTGTCACTGTCTTTCCTCTCTCTCTCTCAGGTTTCAGCTGATGTGCGCTGCATCAGCGGGAGGACAGCACACGGGGCAGCCAGCTCTGCCATGCCTGAAGGGAGAACTGAGGCAGGGGAAGCCGATTGTGCCAAAGGACTGACATCCCTGAGAAGCAGAGGGAGTCGTATTCCTGATCTGTGGCTCAGTGGTTAATGCAGAGCAGCTGTCATTAATTGTTCTGGAGAAGAATCCCACCCCCCTCTTATTTTTTCCTGTTTTCACTGTTTCTACATGTAGTTGGGGTTCAGAGAGACAAAGGCACTGCTTAGACCATAGGTACTACAGTGATGGTGCCAGAGGAGCTGCCTGACTGAAGAGGTGAATTTCCACTGACGTCCCTGCTGCCAAGGCAGGCCTGGGAGAGAGCTCAAGCCTAACTCAGGTTTCCTCATGCGACCTGCAGTGACTGCAGTGTAGACATATGGTCTGTTTTACTCGAGGCCAAAAGTGACAATTATTTATAACTCAGTCTTGGGTATGGGGCTGCGCTCTTATTTCTCACCAAGATGAGTAAGACGCAACAAGAGAGTCTTATTCTCATGTCCTTTTTTCTCCCCTCCCTCGCCAATGTTCTGATTGGTTTCTGCTATTCTTGTTTTGAACACTCATGTGATTTCATCGTGAAAGTGTCTGATGTGAAAAATACCTGTCTATACTTTGACAGAAGTTGAGAAATAACTCAGTAGGTTGAAATTCCTGCATTTGTAAGCACAAGAGCATTGTTTAGTGTTCAAGATTCTGCAGTGAACCAGCCATATAACCACTAGTATTTCACTGAAATTCAATACAGAAATTCTTACCTGGTTCTGTGCATATACTCTCTTTGGACAAAAAGGTCAAGGGGGACCCGTGTCTTTTTAAAAACAGACCTTTCATGTTTAGGAATGACATCGGTAAATGGGACATGCAATCCTATAATTTTGTTACACTTCTAGAGTGAAGTGAAATTTTATTAAGTACTGAGAAGAAGAGAAAAAATCAATAGAGTATTATAGAGCTTCCCCTAAATTTAGCTGTGAGGATCTTATTTGTACTAGAAGGTTCATCCTGCTGTGACTGGTATCTTGTTCCAGAGCCCAAAATTAATTGAAAGCACAGAAATAACTTCACTAATGCTCATGAAAGGGCAGGGTGACACACTGATAGGAACCCCAAAGTCTGCAGCCCTGAGAGGTGGGAGCAGTAAACATAGCGACCTGTGAGAAATGGTGTGCCAGAGCTCTTGGAGGTTGATGGAGCCTCAGGGGAAGAGTTGATCAATTTTCTGTCTCTTGTATCAAGGATAGCTGGAAAGCCACACCAAACACAGTGAAGGCTGTCACCCACTGAGGTGCACAGGACTTTCCCCAAACAGAGCCCAAAATTAATTTTTGATGAGTTAATATATGTTGTGCCTAAGGCCAGGTTTTGACTTCTGAGTGGGTCCTGACACTGAGCAGGGTCCTTGAAGTCAGTGGGAGTCCACACAGAGTAATGTGTAACCCACCACAAATCAATGCATCACAACATGTTTCAAATAATATTCAAGGGCCCAAATCCAAAAAGCACATCTCCAGCTGCTAGAAACTGCATCAGCAGAGAACTTTCCCTTACTTCAATAGAATTACCTGCAAGGATAAATTGCCCACATCCATAAATTGGACCAGGACCTTGAAGCATATTTCTCCTGGAGCCAGGATTGAGTGTCTGCATTTTTGTGAGCATAACTGAATATTCTGCATGTGCTGAAATCACAATAATAGACCCAATTTCTTGAATCTGCTACGTGACTGCTTTTATGCCCTGTCCCGTTTTCATAGACCAATACCTGATGTAGGAAAAATACACAAAAGAAATGGGAAAGCCCCATACCTTCTGCTTGGGTAAGGCTAGAGGCCAGAGGTGTGTTCCGTAACCAGTAATGAACTCTTAGTCCATAAGATGTATATTGAAAGAAAGCAGATTATACAGTGGCATATCTTAATTGTCTCTCCACAAAAACTGAGGCATTTTTTCCATGTTATAAAAGAACACAGAATGGTTTGGACCCCACTGCTATTTATTAAAATTATTATTTTGATTATTTTCATATCTGTGGGGAAATGTTTTCAGTTAGGAAAGAAGATTTATGTAAAAAAGTTCTTATACCTGTAACTCCAGAGTGCTGGGGAATGTGGGATGTATTAGGCACTTTTGGTCATTGAAGTTATAGATTCTCTTCCTCAGTGTGAGGAAAGAGTGCATGGAGAGTCAGTTATCAATAGAGGTATCTATCACAAAACAACTTCTGTGACACTATAATAGTGTCCATTCCACTATAACAGCTTCCAAAAAACTAAGTCTGAGAAACATGATTTCTATCTCTTCCCCTTCCATGTCCCAAAATTGCCATCTATTTCATCCCTATTTGAAGGTGAGAGGTATCATCTGCCTTTGATCTTTAACAGCAAAACTCAGAAACAAATGACATGGTATAAAGGACATTTTTAATAGATACTTAATATTTCCCCAAATAGGTGAAGCATGAAGAAGCAGAGGTCAACAATGAACATGTGGAACAGTGAAGATGTGAAACTCTGTCTTCAGACAGCAGTGCATAATTTGCATTAATTATGTCTATAGCCATTACATCTGACACCAATCCAGGCTTCTCTAAGCAAATGAAAGATGCCATATTTGTATCAAGGGTATTGTTTTGTCTGCCAGTGAATTGGACTTTCTGTCTTTCAGCAGAGAGCTTTTCAATCAGGTGTCCAATAACCATGTTTTTCACAGCAAAGTTTCTCTGTTTAAAGCTTTTAGCAGTGCATGAGAGCATTCTGCAACCTAGAAGTGATTATATGTTTGATGGTATTCAAATGATGTTTGAAATGCTGAGGTGCATTTTTATATGTAAAATCTGCAAGTTGTGGTTAGTTATTCATACCAAAAATAGCTTTTTAAGAATGTTCAGCCAAATGGTTTGCTTTTATACAAGAATATACACAGAGACCAAACAAAAAAAAAAATTAGATTTAGTCAGGAAGCTATTGTTTAAATATCAACCCAAATTTTCATATAATTGCAATGTGAACTGAAAAAGAAATCTTGAAGTGATTTTTCTCTGCATCAGTTTTCTTGGTTAACAGTTCTTTGAAATATTTACTTTTTCCCATGAATAACTGTGAAGTCCTGAAAGACAGCTGCCTTGTTATTCTGGCAAGTGTACTGCAACATGTCTGCAGTAGCCCAAAACACAGAACTGCTTGTGACTTTCTGACCTGAGGCAAAACAAATGTAATAATAATTTACCTGCTTCACTGCAAGTTGTGTCAGAAAAATACAAACTATTATATGTATGTAAGATGTATTATATAATTAAACATTTCTATTTATCTTAATTAAGCATGTCTATAATATTGAGAATAAATTGTAGATTCTATATAAAATAAAATATAGATGGACAATTGAATCTACTTTCAGCTGACCTTAAAGGGGAGACTGTTGTGATACCCAGAAACTTCAGGAATCCTCTATTCTTTAGGAATCTATTTTCTAAATATTTGAGGAACTGTTTCCACAGAGGTTCTCAGGCTAAAAGTGACTAAAATGTAACCATTTTTACTACTACCCGGAATAGCATAATTATTCCCCATCAATTTCATATACTCATGAATATGCATGCACTACTACTTTCTTTGCAAAATGGGAGAAATGTGAGAAAACTAACTTATGGCTTCAGAATATGTTAAATATTTCACTTACAGGAATCCATGAAGACTGATTTTTTCCCCCCCTTGGATTCTACTGACAGCAGGAATTGATTTGCTGCACTCTTCTCAGAGAAAAGGTGCTTGGCACAGCTGCAAAGAGGGTCTGCCTAATGTTCTTGCCTACACAGATAATGCATATGTGAGTGTAGACACATGCTAAAGTACCATTTCTTGGAAAAGCTACTGGAGGCATATTCAGCATTTAGCTTGGGCCAAGCTGACCTAGTGCTGAGAATAGCTGCTGGAGATGTGAGGAAGCAAAAAGGAGTCCCACTGAGAATAGCAAAACCACCACCAGCACAATCTACCAATAAGTCCTCCTTGCTTATGCATACTGAAGAGGACTTGAAAATCATACACACCATTGTATGAGTGAGCATCAAAACAGTTGCAAGCTGATGCTTTGAAGAGTCAGAGAATTGTAGCATCAGAATTATACAATAGTTTGGGTTGGCAGAGACCTTTAAAAGTCCCCTAGTCTAACCGCCCTTCAATGAGTAAGGGCATTTTCAAATCAGATTGCTCAGAGCCTGTTACAACCTGGCCTTAAATGTTTCCAGGGATGGTCCATCTACCGCCTCTCTGGGCAACCTGTTCCAGTGTTTCACCACCATCATTGTAAAAACTGTCATCCTTATGTAAGAATATATTCTTACTTCTTCCCATCCACCAGGTTTCTGTTCAGCTGCCCACCCCCAGGAGACGTCTGCTAGTGAGAGAGAAACTTGTGCCACTGCTGAGGGAACTGAGAAACAGGCTATTGCCAGTCCCGGCAGGACCAGCCTACTAACCAGCAGGGACATGCAGCCCATTTTCAGTGCTGCTGCTGACATTGGGACAGGCAGAAGGGTTTTTGTGAAGCACTGTCAGTGCTGACTGCCTCACTTGTTTAAAAATGAGCCTGCAAAATTTATTAGATGGAGCCATCTGCTTCTCAGTCATTCTCCTACACTACCTCTGACAGTGACTGACAGGAGAGAAACAATGAATTTACAGCAGTGGGTGAGAATCAATTGCATTTCTGATCCCTCTTCCAGAGCTGCTAGGAGCCCTTACAGTTCAGCCTGGAGTACCTGATAACACATCTCTTGAACTTTTAGAATGCAGAGTTAGTATTCTTGGTCACTTTTGCTTTGCTCCTTGCAAAAGCCAATGAAGAAGAGTATGCAAAGGGGTTGAGTGTTTGCAATAATTATTGTTAATCAAGCTAGGAAAGGGGGAACTTCTTTGTGACAGCCCCAGGTTTTCTTTTGTTTTTAAAAGGGAGCCATTCAAAGGTAATTTGGATCTTATTGATATATCACTTCTGATTTCAATAGTCCAATAGATTTTAATAGTTCAATAGGTCTTAATATGGTTATGAGTGTATGAGTGCATATTCTTTAACAAGGAGTTTTCATTAACTGATTCCAGTCTGAAACATGAACTTTTTCTGTCACAAGTACATAATTTTCATTGAAAAATGAGTTGTAGTTGTGTATGTTTCTTTCAACTATGTTTGTTCTATTGCTAATGAAAACTGAAAGCATTGTGGGTTGGTTTTTTTCTGATATTTATTTGATGTGAAAATCAGGTGCAAAAAAATAATGAAGTTTTGTCAAAACAAGAGAAGAAACAGCTTTGATTCACTTGTATTGCAAAGAAATGTATTAGTTCTGTTCCTTCCACTTCAGACCTAAAAAAGAAACCATATGTCCCAAACTTTGGCTACTTTTCAAATTGTACCGGTTGATCTAACTAGCAATACTACTTTTTCCTGCAAAGCTCAGATGACAAAAATATGGACTCTCTTGAAGTTAATCAGTGACTTAAGGCAGCAGCACAGCTAATTTGTTTCAGCTACTCAAGCAGATAAAAGAAGTGAAAGATGTTGCTACCATTTCTAAAAGCTGATTCACATGTCCTCAGGAATTAGTTGATTACCTGCTGTATAAGCTGTGTGTGTTCTTGGTAGGGTTTGTGAAGGAAGCCACGCACGAGCAAAGAGGAGCACCAGCAGCAGCTCAGCAGAGAGGATCCCTCGGGCCAGCTGCTGCATAAGGCAGAGCACAGGTGCCTGATCTTGCAGTGCACACTCGGTGGCAGACACCAGACCTGCTAATTTGGATCTGCTTCTCATTAGCCTGCACACCTTTGCCAAGGGCAGATCTTCACCTGAGGCTGGCTGCATGCTTGGGCTTCCCCTGCTCCCAGAAAGCAGCGCCCTCCTGGCTTCTTGCAGGCCAAGCAGCCACCACTGGCTGGCAGGCTAAGGTGAAAAATCCTGAGACAGGGACGTCTTCTCCTTCAGCAAGGTACACCCTATTGCACAGTTCTTTTTGTGTAATGCCTCGCTGGTGCTGCTGGCAGGGCCACCCACTCACAGCTGTGCTCACCACAGGCTGGAAAACAGGCAGCACAAGTAGGCCAAAGGCAGGCAGCATCCTGTCTGTGTTGGCTGCCACCCCCATGGACTCAGGACCCATGACCAGTGCTTGTCACTATATGGTCAGCTGCTCTTCTCTTCTTTAAGATCCTCTCTGAGTGGCAGCTGTGGTCATTCACCTTTAAAAAGGTCCAGACTTCAGGTGGGGTAGTGGCTAGGTTAACTTGGTGACCTGTGTTGGAGCTGCAGGGTGTCAGAGAAGTCATCAAGCCAACACAGGAGCTTGCAGGCAGCCCAAAGAAAACATTGAGAGTAGGTCGTTCCTTAAACATGTCCATCTCAGGGCAGAGTACCAGGAGCCACTTCTCTCTTAAAAATGTGCAATTCTTTACTGTCACCTGGAGACTGATGCTTAAAATTCTTGTGTTTTCCTCCCTTTCATATTTTTGAAGTATTTTGGTGTTATATCTCAGTAGCCAGCTCATCATACAGGTGGCAAAAGACTGGTCCGTGCTCAAGACAACTTAGGCCAATGTCTCTCACCTCTGCAGGCAGTAACAGATGGAGAGCTGGAACTTGGGGCACTCATGCTTCTCCTGGAGGAGCTGTGCATCTTTCCCTGGCATTGCTAAGCACCAGCTGGAGGACAGAAGAGATCACAGGTAGCCCAAGGCCATACCAAGTTTGGTATGAGCATTTCCCTGGGGAGAGGGGATGGTCTGCACTCCATGCCCTTCCTCTTGATCTCAGATACCGCCTGCCTGTGCACAAGCTCACCACCTGTAACCACTGTGGCTGTACAGAGGCAAATTCAATCTTGTGCTCTTTCTCGGCCTCACTTAACATTCATTTATCCCTTGCAAAGGGAACAGCATAAATAGCCTCCCTGTGCCTCCCTGGAGAATAGCAGTTGCAGACATCCAGCTCTTGTGGCACATCCCTGGGCAGGAGTTTGACATTGCCCTGGGATCAGGCTCTGCTGGTGGGACAAGCAGAGGAGCACCTGGCCTGTGACGCCACAGTGGAGGGAGATGTGTGATAAGGGACTGGCCCTTGTGCTGCTCAGCATCATCAAGGCAGGAGCATGTCAGGGCATGCTGAGAAGCAGAATGTGACAACCCTGAAAAATGCGAGTTTGGAAAATACTGATGTATTCAAAATGAAGTTGCTGTGTCAATTTTTCAGGAAAGGAAAGTTACAGCAACAGTTCTTCTATTGTTTGTGAGCAGTTTGTGGTATCAGTAAATACAAAGTAGATACAGTGGTACCAAGAAGTGTTTGAGCATTATTAGACGTAAGAAACATAATGAGCCATGTGACTGGGTGATGATTATATTCCTAAACCTACAAGACACAAATGAGTGCTTTATAAAAGAAAGGGGAGAAAGGTGTCATGCAAAAGGGGAGAAAAATGTCGTGTTATCTGTTGGAATTGCTGCAACGTGATGAAAGTGATTTGCAGAAATACACACAACTCACCAAGAAATACTGCCTGTGTCTCATCCCATCCGTAGGAGAAGAAAGCTGGCATGTGTAAAGCTTCTTGATGAAAGTACTGAGCACATCCTCCTCCTTCTCCTGCTTGCCTGGTGGTATAGCAAAGCACGTTTAGCTTTCACTGAAATCAAGAGCTGGGGTCATTTAACATCTACCTGAAACATTTTGAATCTTGCAAAATAAGGTACTGGGAGGCTTTGAGGTTTGTTTTTTGTTTGGTTTTTTTTCCCCTTGCTGTGCAGGATACCTGCTAAAAGGAAGTGCTAGAAAGCAGAGGCAGAGGTATTTTCTGGTATTCTCTGGAGAGGTTGAGCTTTAGCTCCAGCAATCTGTGTTTTCTTTTTATAACAGCACCTCTCACTGTGGTATCTTACCACTTGCTAAAAGGTAATCTCAGAGAGTAAATACATGTCCACTCCTCTGAGTTGCCTAGATTGGAATTTGCCCTTTAATTCCATGTTCTGGTGTGATTGCTTATGTAACAGATTTTTTTTTTTTTTTTCTTCCTTAAACTAAGGTTATAATTCCATGGTACGTACAATTAGGAAAACATTTCATATCATAAAACTACAGCCTGTGGGTGTGATGGGCTTTGGGCCAGCAGCTATGAACAGACAAATGTTTTTTGTCATTTTGAGGAGTTAGGAAATCAGACAGATCACACAGAGATGAGAAATAGTAAATGTGTTTAATTAAAAATTATTTTCTCAAGATGGTTTCAACAAAAATATTGAACATTAGAAATGTTGTTAACATCTTCCTCAGCATTACAAATGTAGGCTAGCAGGCCTGTTTTAAAGGAGCGTAAGGGAGGAATAGAAACAAAAGTGGATAAAAAGTTTCCAAAAATCCCAAGTATGTCTCTATTTCTTAGGGAAGCCATGAGTTTAACACACGTGTTGATGGGGAGGGTGATACACTTTCTGTTCCAAAATAGGACTCTGCAGGCCCAGTTTGAATGGCTGCATGAGGGACACGTGCATAGCATCATTTTGGTGACTTGTGCTAGGGTGGTTTTCCAAGGAGCAGTGGAAACCACCCATGAGCAAGCTGGTGAGCTGCCCTCTCTGATTCTTCACAGAAATGCTCATTAGGCCAGCTTGAAAGGTTGGTACAGGCAGGGTTTGTCCTCTTTCTGGTCAGCATCTATGGAGTCTGACTGAAAACAGCTCACCACTTAAAGAGTGACACCCCACCAAACCCTGGTAGGGTAGTTCCTTCTAGTACCTGGGTACACCACTAGAAAAGTCAAATCTTTGGCTCATGGTGGAGGGGCTATGTGCCTCTCATGTCCTTGATGTCTCGAAGACCAGCTATCCCATTCACCTGGGATGAGATATGAATAAGGCTGATGGAGCAGTTGGCATAGGGAGCCAGCACCACCTCCCAGAAACAGCCAAGCCAAAGCGACACATGAGCAGATTTTCAGTAGTGTGAAGAAGGGCCAACACTGCCTTTCAAAGATGAGAGGGGTGATTAATTAGCTGCCCAGGAACCACCATTGTCCTCTCTAAAGCAGTCTCTCCTTTAGAGCTGGGAAACACATTGTTCATTCTGCTTAATCACTCGTTTGGGGCACCAAGGTGCAGGCTCACCACAGCCCTGGGAGGAGTTAGGACTTGGGAGGGTAATGCCAGATTCCCTTACTGTTATCCCAACTCTGGGCAGGTTCTCTGTGGGGCCATAAGCTGGTCATTTCTGTCTTTCTACCTTCATTTACCCAGTTGAATGAATTAAAGAATGAGCTTTGTGGATTAGTTGTCTAATAAGTTATATTGTGCTTTACATACACCCCACATGATTTAAGCATCCCCATGGCAGTTCAGTAAAAGCCCTAGAGCAGCTGTATAACAACAGGTAAGCATATACATTTTGGCAGCCCCACTTTTACAGATGCATCTGGCTATAAACAGAATTTAATGTGACTTCAAATAAACCATGTGAAAACAAGTTCTTCCATTTGTCTGGATTAGCATAAGCTCTTCCTCCCGTCATCTCATTTCCTGCATGTTTAAACTACAAATACAGCTGAATTTCAATGTAATCCTCATGTCTTTACCAACTCATCTTCACTGACAAAAGCACATCATTAAGAAATAGTAGTGTAAGAAGTGGAGGGGGATGGACTAGCCTCCCATTTTTAAATGTGATAAAAGCAAACCCATCCAAATCTGTGTTAGTGAGTAAAAATTTATCCCCTAAGCACAACAAAATTGGTATTACAGAGCATACAGGCACAAGAAAAAAAAATCTATCTTCAGGATTACCAAAGCATTTCTGTAAATTCGGGATGCCTTTCTCAGTTCATAAACACTCATTACATGTAAGCAGACCCAGTGCCTGGAGAAAATGTGCAGTTTAACCTATTATTGATTACTTTAACAATCTTCAGAAGCAGACAGATTGTATTTCAGGGTAGAAATGGAGAAGCTGAACGTGCAGTGCATACTCTGGAGAGCTGCCAATTCTACCTGTAAGGTAACAAGGAGTTGATCCAAGCCTGCTGGACCTGGGCGAGGCAAGTGGTCATAACCTGATACCCTGATCAGGGTAGCAGTGTGCAGGCAAACTGTGCATGTTTGTTTTGGGGATGGGGGTTTTTGGGGCTGGTACAAGATGAGCTGCTGCAAGAGACATTTCTTTAAGACAAGGATGAGCGTCTAGAACCTGAAGCAACTTATCACCTGGAATTTGTAGAGACATCCCTGAAGACTGACCCAGCTGTAGCTTGCTTTGCCCTGGAGAAGTCTGGGACTGTGGGAACTACAGCCAGATGTACCACCAACCAGACCTGAAAGTGGTAAAAGCGACTTCAGTATAGGAACCTAAAAACCACTTTTCAGGAAGATTTTGAAAACCCCTCTTCCCCAGTTTAGATACTCCTCTCTGTTATTGCCTGTCCTGCCTTGGAGAAGATAGTGACCACTGAAAGAGATGGTTACTGAAGGCACAGAAATGTGTAGCTTGATCATATATCCACTGCCACAATAAATGCAGAGAGAAGCATGACATCAGGGTTGGCCTGGTGCAGCTCTTGTGCTATGGAAAGAGGAAATACACAGGGAAACCTGTGGCATATACACATTGTTAGAGACACCAGAGTGGCCATACTGAGTCAAACTATTTGCCAATTTGACCCAGCACTGAGTCTCTGGGACACACAGTGGACACACAAGCAAAAGTGCAACAGGTTAGCTCTGTTTTCCCAGAATAATCTCCCAGCCTTTGAAAATTTGCAGCTCCTGATTCAGAAGAGTTATTCTGGCATTTAGAAGCTGTAGATGGTGTTTGTGAATTCACCCAGTTGTTTTTGGTGCAGTGTGAATATTTTATCCTGTGTCTGTGAAGAACTCTCCTTTTGCCAGTTCTTCCCTAGCCACTCTCTGGTGTCACTGCATCCTGTTGGGACGTCAAACTCACATGGGGCAGCCAACAGTCACTCCTTACCCATCCTTCCTTGATGCTTGGTGGACCTAGAGCACATCAGTCCCTGGACATGTCCTTCCCTGGGCTGAAGAGTTCTGGTCTCTGTGGCTGTTCCTAGTATAAAAGCCATTCCACAGTTCTGAGTATCCTGGTTAACCCATCTCTGAATCTTTTCCCATCCTCTTGGTTTTGGGATGAGGACAGATGTGCCCTTTGTGGAGCAATACTACATTTATGAAGAGCCAGCACTAGCACCACATTCCTTGGTGGTTAGCAGGGTGAGCATACAGCTCATTGTTGCTGAGACCAGTCTTTTATCCAGTACTAGTCACTCTTCTGAAGATGCCTACCACCTCTGCAGCTGAAAACCAGAGCACAGCAGAGCTACAGGGCACGTGCCAGCCCCCAGCAGTGATTTTGGCAGGGGGGGACAGTTGTGCCAGCCCTGTTTTTCCTGGTTCAGAGTTGATTGCAATAGCAGATCCCTGCAAAACTGGGCAAGCTGGGGACAGGGACAGAATTCAGAGAGGGGGGTTCTTGAAGGATAAACATTTCTGAGATCATCAGCCTTTTCCTCACAAGTTTAATAATACTTGATGGCATAACAGTAATCTTTTTTCCCCCAGCATGCCAGTCCTGTGAAATGAATGTCATCCTTTTCATGTTTCCCAGATCCACAACAATGAGCTTCACTTTTGCAGGCTGCCCAATCTAATTGCCATGCCATGCTGGGAGCTTACAGCCAGTTTCATGGCTTTGCTGCACATCATCTCACCCAGCACTTTTCCAGCATTGCTACTTCTAAACACCTCCAGCCCCATCAAACAGCTACATGTGTTTCTTCATTTCTTCTGGGTGTATTAGCTTGTGTTGTTCAGGTTGGGTTTTATTGCTATATCCTCCAGATAAGGCTGCTGCCTCTATGATAAAGTTTTTGCCACCTACTATGAGATTAGCTTCAAATTTAATTTGAGAGCTATTCATCTCCTCTTGATTCCTACCATTAAGAACAATAAAAGTAGAAATCACAGCTGAGATTCCTAGAACCCTTCGGGTACCTGGCCTTATTTCAGTGTACAGTTGTTGATTGTTCAGTTTTATCTATTTACAGTCCTTCAAGTAGTGTTTGGTAAACAGAGCAGCTCTCTGACATGCTATTAATCACCTTCTTTGAAATGACTGTAGAAAAGATATTGGGAAAGGAGCCAGCAGTTTGGGGATCATGTTAACAGTTTGCTGTCATATTTCACTTCCACTGCACAAAATAACCCAAGATGTTCCCCACTCAGGGTATTAAGTATAAAGATTGCAGACCCTGTGATAAGGGGAGATTCTCAAAAGCATTAATCTGAAGGGAGCAATTTGGTGGGAAATAAAGGGAAAGAGCATTGTCAAATGGCCTGTTCCTGCACAGGGATTGCATTTTTTGAGTGCATGCACCTTTTAGGAGGAGCCCTGTTTCCCCATCATTCTGTCATTTCTACAAATATTGGGGTGCATTTGGGTGGTTTTCAACATCTAGATCTTTCAGTTTATACAGATTTAGAAAATTCTTAATTAAACAACAGAAGGCATATTATCCTGTCTCCTTTCATCAGCTTGGTACCCATCAACTACAGCTGGCACAAACCAATTATCCCTGTGGCAACCACAGCTTTTGACAGCTCTTGACACAGACCATTTTCAATTGGTAGGCACCCCATGCTATTTTTATGTTTCTGCAGATGATGGATGGCTGCACTGTGCACCTTCTTCTCTTGGACTTGCAGTGCTGTGGCAGTCAGGAGGGGGCTTTGGGATTGCCCTTCACCGACAGCAGCAGCCAATGCTTCCAGGGCAGTGGTCACAGTGCAGTGCCACCCTCATCCTTGGGAAGCGGGGTGTTCCCATCGGGATGAAGCTGGTGCTCCAACTTTCCTACAGCAGCTGTCATTCCCTGCAGCCCAGCACTGCCAGGGGCAGTGATTGCACCCTGAGATAAGCCTGTGTGATGGAACTGCCCTGTGTCACACCCATTCCACCGTGCAGGCTCTGGGGTACTGTCTCAGACTGCCTCCAAAGCGCTGCCATCGCCTGTGGGCTGTGGAGCAGCATGCAAGGTGACGGAGACCTGTTGCAATATTTGAGAGAAAGGGGAAAAAAAACAAACCGAGAGGTCTTTGAAGTCAACAACGTCAGTTCACAGCTAATTAGAGGGCGGCAGACTCTTTCTGGGCTAGTGACCAGACTGGCTCTGCTTCATGGCCTGACAACAAGCCACAGATACCTGGGAGCTCAGGCTTTGGGCTGGGTATCACCACCCCTCTCAATGGCAAAGCTGCCCAGCAGTTCAGCAGTCACCTCCCGTGCAAAGATTGTCTCCCAGCTCAAAGGGAGATTTAGCATTTTTCTTAGTTTGATCCATTTATCCTTCTCCAAGAGCCCAAGCCAAAAGCTGTTGACTTAAATGGGCTTTGCATTGGGTTTCCAATTTGTTGCAGTGACACACATATGAAATCATCCCAAATTTCCTCATGTACGAGAGTCTTACTTATGTTCCTTCTGCGCTTAGTTCTGTGATCTAACACAAACCTGAAGCATGTAGTAGGAGATAGTTACTGCCTTAAGGACAGAAAATTGTATTTTTCTTTGAAACTTCTCCCCACAGATTTTTAGTCCAAATCTCTTCTCATGGAAATCGATGAGCATTTTAGAAGTTATATCAAGGAGGATCCAGAGCAGAGTCCCTCAACGCTTTTTGTTTACCTCAGCTGGGCTGCAAACCTGGGTTACTTTTCTTTCTTCTTTCAACAGAACACAGTGTTGGCACATTTTCTGGATAAACCTGCAGTATACAGACTTTTAGGGAATCAATACAGAGATTTTCAAAGAGTCAAGAATCATGATTTCCCACACACACAGAGGACGGTTTGCTTTGGGTTTGTTTTTTTTTTTTAATGAAAAGCAGAATACCAAGTAAGAATCTGAGGAGTAGGAGAACAATTGTATTCTCAAATGCAGAACATCCCTAAATTCCTGGCATTTACCTTAAAAAGGAAATCTCTAAGAGCTTGAAGTTGGTATTTTATGTTACGTTTGTGGGTATTTATTTAAAAAAAAAGATTTTAGGAAAAATTTTCCCCAAGTATCTCCACAGGTAATTAATTTGATCTACCTTTGAAAAATTGTGTCTTCAGTAGAAAGATAATACTCTGTAAAGTTCCATATTTAAATTGTATCCACTTTTGTGAAGTTGGAAGACACCATCAAATGTTTGGATACCTCTTTAATACACTGGTAATTTAGTCTCTATAATTTTAGCCACTGGAGGGCTCCCCAATTTTTTAATTAATTTAGTAGGACACATAGTATGAAAGAATGGAGAGAGAACACAAAGCAGGGTGGTCCTAGTCACTACCATCATCTCCACAAATACTAAATTTAATGTGAATTCCAGGTATTCCTTGGCATTCCAAGGTATTCCTTGCTATTCCCAAAATACTGGGAAAAAATAATTTTAATATTTTTGGTAGAATAAATAGTCCACTATGAGTTGACCAACCAGCAAGACTGGGTGTGATTTTTTAGCTAGATAAGCATAAAAAATGAAGTTTCAGGACTTGGTAGCATTACACAATCAGGTAAATTCCCACAAAGCTTACTCTAATATATCAATACATTAATGTATCAGTTTTTCATGTGAATGGTATAATTATCATTGCAGCTTCTCCATGCTCCCAGCCTAGCAGCTCACCTCTATACTGCCATTTCACTGATACCCTTTCCCGAGGCAGCTGCTCAGAGAAACTGCCTTGGGTTTTTTAAACACAGTTATCTACACAGACATTTCTATAATGAACACGGCTGCTCAGCGGGATCCCAGATCTGGCTGCATGACAGTATCCGTGCCTGCTCCTGTCAGAGACCTGGTGATGTTCTTGCCACAGATGACTGCAGAAGGAGAAGCCAATAACCCCAACCATGAAACATTTGCTGGTGAGTACAGGAGGACAGGTCATGGGCAAGTCTGTCCCACTGGCAACCATGTCATCAGAACTAGGTTTGAGCAGTTTTTATAGATAGTGTTGCAATCCTCTCTGTCCCACTGACCTGCTAGCTGCCATCCTGATCAGACACAGACCCAGGGTTCTGGCGTGGTTTGGGTGATGCAACTACACATTGGCTGGTATGTATTGCAGAAAGCAATGTGAATGGAAAACAAGCTGAGCTGTGAGACTCAGGCTTGCAAATCAAGGCACAGAGAATGCAAATCCTCATCAGTATGGATGCATTTGGTGCACCCTTAGGAAAGAGAAATTAGTGACACCAATTGTTCCCTCAACTCTTGTCCTTCCTACTGCCTTTGTGCAAGCTAAAGGTAGCCATACCTCAGCATGGTGAGCAGTAGTGGTAGACTCCTTAGCAGAAAGGCATATTTGCTGCTAATAAAATATTAACCCAGACGAAGGGCTGGTAAAATATTTAAATATTCAACATTCCTCTACTCTTCAGCTTCCCAGCTGGCACAAATCACTACCATGATTTGGAATCTGATCAAACATGTTTCATTGGTACAAAGAGGCTAATTTATAAAGAAGGATTAAACCCTCTGCAAGACCAGGCTGGTTGGAGTTTCTCTTTCTCCTTTTCATGCTGTAAGGCTCTTAAACATTTTTCCACACAACGCTTTTCACTGACTTATCCTACAGCCTTTTGAGGCCACGTATTTTAATTCAGAAACCTGAGGGCTGAAAATTCCTATTTATACATAAGGCAAGTTCTATTTTGCCCTTGGCCCTATGAACAACTTTGCAGTAACCCTTCAGCATACTTTGAGCTTGACCCATAGAAGGGCAGACAAGGTTACAGCAAGTCTTGGGAGCAAAACAGATGATGACCAAAGGTGGAGAATCATGCCAAAAGTAGCGCAGATACCTAGAGGTGGTGCTAATGAAGTTTGCCTGGGACATGTCAAGTGCGCAGAAACAAGGGGAGCGCATAGCAGCCTTGGCCTCAGGTAATGCAGGTGCACATACCATGGCGATGAAGGCCACATTTTAATTAGAAGTGGTATGGAACAGCATTGCTTTTTGTGTTAAAAGTGGGCTGCCTCGACATTTCAAGGGGTGCCTGTCAGCAGACTGAGAAATGGGACAGAGAGGGAAGTTCCTGTACTTGCCCTGTTGTGCCTTTGCTGGTTGACCTCCCTCTGTTCTCTACTTCAAGCTGACAGAAGCCAACTTAGCTGGTACTGAAACAACAACATCATACAGAAATGCCTTAAAGAAAAGCCATTGCTTCTTTGGCACAGGCAAGTCTGAGTCTTCTGTGGCATTTTGAAGAAAGATGCCCCCCAAATTTTGCCATGGAAGCAGACCCAATTTGCAGCAAATAAATGATATCAAAGGAATGCTGTGGTCTGAAAGGTGGATTTTTCACCTCATCCAGAACCAACAACCTACCCAGCTTACCCCAGTGTCCTGGGACAAGATCCATGCCCCACTGCATTTCTTGTTCTACTCATCACTGTTGCAGAGCTGCAAACACACACACAGATGCAAGCATCTTCCAGACATATGCATTGATCGTTTGCTAGGTAAATTAATTTAAACAACAACTTGGCATTAGACCTTTCTTGGAACTTTAAAATCATTAAGTGTTCAATTATTTCCTAGGAAAACATTGAAGAGGTGCAGTTAGAGTCAGCTCTCCAGCTGCTATCAGTGAGCTGCAGAGCATGGCATTTGCATACTCCTGGCTTGGATGCTGGCAGCTTTCCTGTCTATTATTTCATTGGGTTTAGGTGCAGATCATGGCAATGATGTAATGGTTTGTCAAAGTGGTTTTTATTATTTGGTTTTAAATTTACATTACAAACACCTCTTAAAGAAGATCCAGTTAATCTCCGTTTGGCCTGTTGCCTGGGAAATTTTCTGTGTGGTGTTTAATATTAAATATAACACTTGAAGATTTCTTTATTTTCTGAAGTGTTTATAATTATTTTTGTTTTCGTCACAGTTTGAAATTAGTTATTTCATGAGTACACAGGTAAGAATGAGGCTCTTCCTATGCTTCATGCAAAAATCACCATTGTTTTGTTAATCACTGCAAAGATGTTGCTAATACAATAGCCTGCAGAAGATGAGAAAGGGAGAACTGAAAGGTTTCTGTAAGAATGCCTAAAGAAATGAAACATGATACAGCTTTCAAACACAGACAAGGCTTCATTCTTTCTGTCTTGTTTGATAAAAAATGAACCACA
Source organism: Parus major (assembly GCF_001522545.3). Lineage (NCBI taxonomy): Eukaryota > Metazoa > Chordata > Aves > Passeriformes > Paridae > Parus > Parus major. The sequence goes on from NC_031769.1 coordinate 86,263,740, forward strand.
TAGTGAATGCTGAAGCTTCATGTTACTCCTGTCAAATCTTTAGTAAGTGGGTGTCCAGGGAATTAGATCATAAGCAGAGGGAATATTCCTCTCATTTGAAAGGTTTCTCATTGTGTTTATCAATTTAACCTCTGATTTTAAGAAGGCGAAATATGCTATTTTCAAAGGGATTCAATGAAGTGAGGTCTGCCTGACCCCTTTACAGGCTATTCTGAGAGACACTTATCCTATGTATCAATGGAAATACCCAGAGAGAATATATGTAATATAATTATTCATAAAAGAGGGCTAGATCACCGAGCAGTTACACATCACTTAGGCTGAAAATATCTTCAATTAAGGTAGGAATGAAGTAATATCACATTTTATGCAAGTTCCCATCAATAAGCCTGACACATGTCAGCTCGCATTTAATAACATATTTTACTTCTAATAATTCTCCTTTTTTTCCAGGTTCAAAAAATATCGAAGAAGGCTCAACTGTTCACAGAAATGAAATGTGGTTGTAGGAGGAATTAAGGTTTCATGTTTCAGGGCACAAATAATCCCCTTCTGAGGAGGTAAGATGCATTTTCCTGTTTGGAAAGGAGCACCAACATCACTAGGATGCCTCATGACTGGACTCAGGAAATGGGAGAAGTGGGAGCAGAGGTTATAACTGGCTTGACAGGTCCCATGGTTCATACACCTCCGTTTCTGTCCCCAAGATGTTTGGGAGGTCCTTTCTGCCTGAGCCAGTGCTAATTACTTCACGTAAGTAAACAGAAAGGGCCATGCCATTCTGGCACACAAGTGTTTCCAAAGCATTATGTTTTTTCAAATTAAGTGTACAAGATGCAGCTTCATCCTGAGTAGCAAATAGGAATGGAGACAAGTGAAAAAAAGCAAGGTGTTGGAGATGGGTTAGGACTGGGGAGTCATCCTGAGTGGTGGGTTCTGGGCAACCAGGGCAGCATTTCCTGCCCAGGCAACACCACAGCTGGTGATCTGGAGAGACAAGGCTCTTTGCCTTGTCCATTAAACATCCTGAACATTTCTCTTTCTCATTAAACATCCTAAATCCTGCTCTGCATAGGCTGCCGAGATGCACTGCACGTAATTCCCCCCACCGCAGCACCTGGATCTCAGTGTCTGCAGCAAGGAGAGAAACCAGGCTGGGAAGGGAACCAAGAACACATAGAAGCCTTTCCCATGGGGAGCCTCACTTAATCCAACCCCACACAAACACGCTCAGTCAGGAAACAGAAGGGCTGCAGCTACTGCCAGGCAGCTCTAACAGCAGTGTAATCAGAGGGAAAAATTCAAATCCATCCTGCAGCAGCTCTTAAAAAGAAGCTGCCAGGCTGCAAAGCAGCAATGTAGGCACCAGGAGTTAGGAACATGAATTTCCATGTCAGCATCTCAGGCTTCTCTCCTTCCATTATTTCCCTTAGTGAAAGTGTTTCAAACTGGGATTCAGCTTTTTAGGTGTGCAGTGCCGTATTGGGCACCCTCAGGCTGCAGAGGAGTTTGCAAAACACTGGCAAGTCCCTGGTACAGCCACTGGAGGCCAGGTGGGAGGGCACAGAACATCTCAAACAGCATCCCAGTCCCATGTTAGTTAGGCAACTAACTCAAGGTAAACTCAGAGAAATTGCAACAGAAACATGGATCTAAAATTAAAGGGATGAAGGGCAAAAATGCAATGAATTATTGTCAAAACTGCTCAAAATTTAGTTTCTATAAACATAGACATAAAAGCATATTTGTATAAAAAAATAAAAATAAAAAGTATTTCATAATGTACTATTACCTATTACAAGACACTTTAAATCAAACGAATGGGAAATACAATGACTTCTGCATAGCAAACACACTTGCTGAGACATTTTCTGATGTATCTTACTAGTGCTGCCCTTCCAGAAGAGACCTAGATTTTGTAAGCTGTGTGGCAGGAATGATTTTGTTATTCTTTCTGGCCATTTTTTTATGTATTGGGATATGCCAGCCCTATGTACAGCCTGGCCTCATTCATCTCACAGATAGAAAGTTACTTTTTAGTTCCAGTAGTGCTGTCAAATTTCTTACGATTTTAAGGTATGGGAAGAGTGGGAGTAGAAATTGCACTCTTCTTTCTGTCTTGCTTAAATTTATTCATATTGATATACTTTCATCTGTAGCTTACCGGTATTTCATAACAGACCACTTCTCCCCATGCTCATTAAAGAGAAAATATGGAAACAAGAGAGACCAAGGAAGCTGCAAATTAATGCTGATGAAAATGAAGAGGACAGAGGGTATTCCAATAAGTCTTTCCTATCTCTCCCAAGATGTGCTCCCACAGAGAAATAATCTGACCCTTCAAACTGCAATCTAACAACTGCAGGATTCCTTTCTGACTATAAACTACACAGAAAGCCCCAAGTGTGGCTCTTTCTATACAGCCTTTGGGAATGTGATGATTTCTTAAGTAGACACTGTTTGCAACAAGTCACCATGTCGAGGCAGAAGAGATTCTCACTGAATGATTTATGGGAATTTACATTACATTTCATATGGCATAGTTGTAAATGAAAGTTACCACAAATGTAAAGAAAGAGAAAAGTCTTTATCATGTTGAAATGAATTGCTCACACATGAATCGTGAGAAAATTATTAAGTACCAAGTCAGCATTTCTCAGAAATTCTGGGTAATGCAAAATTTTAATTTTCTTATATCCCGGTTCCAGTTAGAAGGATCTTCCCCCTTGTATAAAATGGCAGGACTGTCCTTGTAAAAGACATTCGAGTTCCCAGCAAACTCTGTTGTTGCTTTGTTTAGCTCCCGTTCCAGTCTCACGAGCTAAACAAATATTGTTGTGTGTATTAACTCTGCTCTCATTGGCATGAGCCAGTTTACTTCACCTCTTCAGAAATCACTTAGAAAATGCGAGTTGTCTCTGAGCAAAGGCAGTGGCTTTCTTCTGTCATTCATTACACCACATCTTCATGGTGGGCAGAGGCAACAATTTCAGTGTTTATCCTTCTTGAATAACATTAGAAGTCTTCATGGTCTGCAATCGTGAACTCACCTCTGTGCAGCCTCTGGATACAGATATAATGAATATACCTGTATTTATTGACCTGTAAACTGGCTTTAAGATACTCCTGGATAACCCCTCGCAGCTGTCCTCCATTGCTGTTCTCAGTTATATCCGCCTGGTTAGGAACAAATGATCCTGATTTCTCTGGAGCCTTGGGATCTGGTAAATGAAGTGTGAATGTGATTTCGCACTAAATGAGTCTATAAAAGTAATGATTTAATGCATGACGTTTGTTTATACCTTAAAAACATCATAAACCTTTGCACAGATAACACAGCCAAGGCCCACAGGGGCCAGTGTGTTGCAACAGGCAGATCTAGGGAGCAAAGGCACAGAAATGGGACTGCTGTAAGGCCAGGAGGGAATTCCTGGAGAGAAGCATGAGGGCACACATTGCATTCCAAATGCCCTGGAGCTGCTGCCAGCATTCCTGTGAGCTGATCAGCACAGGCAGAGGGTGCCTGCCCAGCACCTCTGGACCTCTGCAGGCAGGATACAACAACAGCTACTTGCCCCTTCAGAGTGGGCTGAGCTCTCGGTATTTCAAAAAAATACAGGAATGACAGGGTGTCAGGCACAACCCTGTACAGAGGAAGGAGACACAGACGTGGAAATCAGGTTCCTAAGGAAAGCTCCTGGTAGGGGATTACTTGCACACCCCTCCTGGTTTCCTAACTGCAGCTGAAAGATATAGCGTTTATTTCTGTGGAAAACACTGTTGTCCTTCTTGGGGGTTTCCCATCCACACCAGGTGCCTTGGCTCCAGCAAAAACCTTGGCAGTTCAGTGCCAAGGAAATCAACTCTTGGGTTTACAGGTGGTGGTTTCTCTGGTCTGGGGCTCAAATGGCCAAAAAAAGCTTAAAAAATGGGGAATGTGTGACTCAGAGTTTAAAACTGCTGTGGTTCTGTGGGATAAACATTATTTTTAGTGTAGAGGGTATATTTTCATGGGCAGCGCACATTTGAAGAGGTTCCCATATGAGTTCCTTTACCACAAGTCATTACTTTGTTCTGATGAAATGTGGTATACAAACAGGGCCTATACAAAATCTATAGTGAGAGAGGACAATCCTGTAACTGGATTTACGATAAAGAAAAGAGGCAATAGGAACACCAAAACAACTCTTTAAAAGTCTCATAAAGCAAACCAGATTGAAAATCGTTAGTGATAATACCAATGTAATTCCAGTTTAACTCCATTACACTGAGAAATTACCAATAAATGACAAAGAAGTGCTTGCTGCAAGCCAGAAAGCCGAGACAACAACAGATTTTGTCATCTTTTCTTGCATTATCTATATACAATACTGCTCAGCTTCTTAATGGAAGCAGGGTTTGAAGCTGATTTTGCTTTGTTCCGAATAATAGTAACTCCTGTTGGTGTGGCATGATTGCTAGGTATTTTTTCCTGAATACATACAGTCAGTTCCTTCTACCTTTACATTTAAAGGTGTTATTGATAAAGACAATGTCCCATAAAATTGTATTGTAGAATCTATGACTACATTTGAGTTCACACATTCCCTGGATAACAGTGGAATATATTTGTTGGAGGTTCAGTAGTCACAAACATGTTTCTGTCATTACCTGTTGGCAGATTTGTTTGCAGTGTACCACAGACTATTTGAATGCCTGTCTTACATTTTCTGAGAGGCTGTGTATTTATTTTAGCACACCTGTACACACTGTCAAGCAGCCAGATTCAGCTGGAAATTTCTTTCACATCAATGGGTTTTTCTTTGTTTCCTTTTTTTAATAATACTTGAGAAAAATCCACAAGAGCACAGCAGTGTAAAATGGGCATACATAAGCACATGTATCTAGTCAAGATTAGAAAGCAAGCTCCCAAAAGCATTCAGAAGGAAACAAAGAGACAAGGCTACCCTTGAATCAAACTGCAACCCCTTTCAGCAGTGTGAGCAAATACTTTTCTGAAATATGAATATTTCCTCTTCTCCAGGACCAGTTAAGAATGTTCAGTTCTGCTCTGAAAATTGCCTGATATTGTATCTAATTTATCCAAATCTAATTTCTTCATCACAGATGTCATGTGTTTGCTTCAGGAAAAAAAAATGCAAACTGTGCACAGAAGGGCTCTGAACTTGGAAAGGCTGCTCTTGTGTGCGTGTGTGCAGACCTGCACGTGTGCTTGTGTGTAGGCAAGGGGACATGGCCAGGAAGGCAACCAGATAATCAAGCAGTTGGGGAAATAGGCCTAAGTGTCCTTAGTCAGACATTTGCAATTTCCCATCTCCCATCCCCACTGTCACCAGAACCCCCAGGGACTCGTCAGAGCAGTTCCCCCACATTGCTGGAAGCAAAGCTTATCTACCACAGACTGCCAGGACAACTCCCCTCCAGGCTGGGGCAGTGTCAGGACCTGTGACAGGAAGCCCACAGCAAACCTCATAACCCAGACCAAGGGTTCAAGCCAGGATGTAAACAGAAACTGGTTATGAAATCCAAGTCTGAATTTGGTGGTTAGTGTGAGTTCCATAACCTAACGCTGGTCAAAAACTGGTCCTTGGAAACTAGATGCCTTTTAGAGGTGCTAATAACACCAATACCATGGGTTTGATCCCTGTACTGGCCATTCACTTAAACATTGTAATTGATGGTCCTTGTGGGTCCCTTCCAACTCAGACTGTTCTGTGATTCTGTGACATGCTCAGAAGCTGACTTTGAAGGATAGGACTCACCTGTCATCACTTGGGATGCATCCCAGTGTAGTGCAGCAGATGGGCACGAAGCTGGGTAGGTTTTTGATGGAAAGGTTCAGTTCATGAGGGCAGGTGTGCAGTGACCCAGCACCAGATGCCTGTAGCCACAGTCATCCTCAGGGAGTAAGGATGGCCCAATCAGAGGATGACTAGGCAGTGGCTCTTCTCAGAATGGGGTTAATCCTCTTTAGGCTTCTGATTTTGGCCTGATGAAAGCTTTCCTGTTGGCTTCACTGGCACCGTGTAAATTTCCATCCATTGGGCTAAACAGGGAGGGAAATGTAGTATCTCAAACAGCCGCCTCATTTTGGAGCCCATTTCAAATATCCAGGTCTTGATACAGCCCTAGTTGCTTCCCTAGGTGCTGGGGAATGGAGGAGCAGAGAGCAGTGGCTGGTAGCTGCTCAAAGAGTTCCTGTGACCTGGTCTAACCTTCAGTACAGATGTCATCCATAGGTGGGCTGTGATAGATCATGTGTAGGGAAGGCATTTGAAGCAATCTTCATGTTAAATGAAGATTTTTTTTTTTCCCCCTGTAATTACCAATTATCATAACAAAGAAACTGAAGGGGCTGATCAGATTTGTGTTGAGAACAGTTTTGTTTCCACCTCTTTTCTCTTGTCTTGGCAATAAAGCATACAAAGTACCAGGGAGGAAACTTTCTTATAAATTGTTGAATTATAACCAAGCATTTTGGAGGTTGCTTATATATCTATGTATACATATATATATATGTAAGAAAGCAAAGAAAAGCATCAAGTTGACAGACATGATTTATCTTCACCTTATGACTAATGTGTATTTTTCCCTTTCTGAATTTTGCCATCATAATTTCTCTTACACTCAACTGCCTGCCCCTGCAAACCAAATTAACAAGTCAAAATCTTGAGCTCCTCCAAGAATCCTAATTACTGTGCCCCACCACCTAGGGCAGAGAGTGAGACACATGAACTCTGTGATGCTTTTGAGTTTTACCCCAATTACTATATAAGCAATAATGCCAGAGTGCTGCAAATACAGATGAGGCAATACCTGCTTCCTCCTTCTGCTTTGCTTGTGATCAAAGCAATCCCAGTTTCCACCTTGACTACTCTTAGGACCTAATACAGCACATGTGCTGTGGAGCTGCTGCTTGCTGGCCTCCAGTTCTGGTTTTCTGGAAGTGCTGCATCAGCTGCACTGGTGCACAGTAGCCATGCAAATGGCTGGTGGGTTTATGTGACAAGATTTTGGTAGCAGGGGTGAAAACATCAGCTTCCCATGTGGTGCCACCAATGGGGCTCTCAGCAGTGCCAGGAATCTGGAGGATCCTGGCACTTTTGGCCAAGCCAGGTGGAGTCTAGAAACATTGAAATGTGAAGTAGTAACAGCCCTCCATGTCTATATTTTTTAGAAAGAAGGAAAGAAAAACCAACCATATAATCAAAGAAACATGGGTGAATATGCATTTTTGGAACCTACAGACTTTTCTACTTACTTTGCTTCTTTATCCCTCAGATATTTGAGCTGCATCAAGGATTTCTTTCCTTTTCCATCACTGATTTTTCCATTTCTTGTTGTGGGTAATTTTAGGCCCACAAACTAGTTTCCCTTTCTCTGTCTAACATTCAGTATAACTTCAAATCATCCAATTAACTTTCTGTGCTTGTCTTCTTATCTACCTTGCCAGTTCACCATGTTTGTTCTGGGCTTTTCTGACTTCTCACAGATGTCCTGCTCTTCCCTGCCACTTCTTACACTGGCAGTTAAAATTAACTCCTGCCATGTACCTTACCTTTCTTTCCCCTTCTCCTCTCCTGATTCTTGTAAATCTACTTGCCTTAGGGTGTATTCCTGTGACAGAAGCTGTCCCTCTTCTGTGACCCTCAGCATTACATCTCATGGGCTTCCTTTGATCAAAGTGTCTCCAGGGGAAATGGCTTCTCTTCACCGTTCTGTGAACTTTAGTCAGAAAAGCTCCAATCCCCACCTGCTTGAAGAAATTGAAATAATTTGTATATGGGCAGCAAGAATACTGTAAACATCATCTTTTCCATAGAAACGTAGACCAGCGAATACAAAGTTGGAAGGTAGCTCTGCCCTTGCATTATTGGGAAAGTGTGCACAAAAGGACACATGATAAATACTTACAGCTCTGTAATGGACTCTGGCTACCACAGATTTTGCTTATTTTCCTGCACTAATGTACCCTCTCTGAGGAGCTGAGAATGAAATCTTGACTGGGCACGGGTGCATTTATACCAAACTTTGCCTTCTTGTTTGTCTGCAGATACTTATTCTCAGACAATTAACTTTCCTAAAATAAGTTATGAAATTTGAGAAAACATCAGTTTATTTGGCACAAAGGATTAAACCCAAAGAAATTAGGCACTTTTTAAGAGTATTTGTCAATTTAGCTCTGTTTTCTTTTGAAGATTCTTATTAAATAGTAACCACATTTGAAATGTAGTCTAATTAAGAACAATTCATGAAAGAGAAGGGTAGAGAGAAAGTTTAGACATGGTTGGTAATTGATAATAGTTTTTTTAGAAGCACATTCTAATTCTGTATCATTTGCCACAGCTGCAGAGTTGAAATATCTGAGCCTTGACTTCTATATAAGAAGTAATCCTAACTTCTATTCTTATATAGGTGGTGAACAGTGTATTTGAACTTATTTTGGTGCCTGACCAGCAATCCCTCCACATGGCTGAGTGGCTGTTCCTTATTTACTACATTCTCTTCAGATGTATCAATTTTATATGTGAATAAATGTCTTCCTTCTGCTTCTGAGATTTGAGACCAAGATCTGCAAAGATATTGTGAAATACCGACTTCAAGTACTTTATCTGTTTTAGACAAAAAGGATTTTAGAGCTTACTCCAAAGCCTACATCTCTGTATTTCTGCAGTTCTTTATTATTCTTACTATTCTTCCAGGGCTACTTGCACTTTGACTGCTCAAAAAGTTTTACTATTTTTCAGTTATTTTCCTCTCTTCTTTCCCATGTTTCTTATAACTTGCACCCACCATTATAAATTGCACCCCATTATCCCCAAGTCTCTTTTTTTAAATCATGGAGCTGCCTTCTGGGCACCACAATTAAAAATGTAAATAGAAGGGAAAACCTTTTATTTTTGGTGGTATGTGGAATTCATCTCTTTGGGCATCCTACATATTATTGATGAATGACATCTCAAGACCACCACCACAGTTTTGTTGGTCTTACTATTGTTTGTGTGTTAGAAAGCATCCAGTGTGGTGTTTGGTTGATGTGACAAAACCACTCTAAAACACAGCTCATAATGTAGTAGGGTCACTTATGACAGAATGATGACACTGTCCCTTCTTCTCTTATTCCAATTCCATGCTAACTCAGGTGCAATCATCAGGACACTATACAGCTATTTTAAGAGATTTTCTGATAATTCAGGCTGAGGTGTTTTAGTAGATGATCTTTCTCTTGTAGGGACAAAATTTCAGTGTTTTCTAGGCTTTGATGCTCATCTGAATTCAGCAGCAGCTCAGAGTTGAAATAAAACAAATTTCTCTAGAGGAGAAATATAGCAAAAAGAATTTCTCAGCCACCCCTTGTGTATAGCATCTAAGCAAAATCAGAAAAAGCAATTGGAAAAAAAAAATACTCTGGTCTACCTAAATATCTCTACTAAAATAGGCTGCTAAAATAGATGGCATTTTCATGCACAATATATGAAGTGATACTGATATGGAACTATTTTGTCTTTCCCGAGGGAAAATGTTGGTAAGGTGAAACAGAACTTTTCCATGAAAAGGTTCAATTAACTTGGGGTATTGATCCAGAAGGCTTACTAAGCCCAAAATTGATTCTAGGAGGTGAAAGTGACTGAGATTCACACCAACCAGTACTTAATGATTAAAGTATTCTCCTGAGATGCATGAGGCACAAAGTGAAATCCTTACCTCTCCTTTTAGGCTGGTAATTATTTGGCTAAATATATAAAACGTGGTAGTTTCATTTGGGAGGTAAAGCTATTTTTTCATCAGTTTGTCCAAGAAACTGGTAATGGTAAATGCAGGAAGACTTACTCCTGTGGCCATCACATTCAGCCGATTTCTGTCCACGGAGTAATTTCCAGGTTATTGCTTGGACTCTCTTGTCTGTGTTCTCTTTTCTAAGCAAGGTGGTTTTCTTCTCACTGCTCAGAATGGAAATTTCAGATTCACAATTTTTTAAACAAAGAGCAAATATCCTCAGTTTTCTAGTCTGAGCCAAGTTAGATCTGTGTAAATGGCTAAAGCCACAAGAATACCACATTCTTTTGATGTACCCCTGCACAAGACTGAACCTATCAAACCTGAATAGCATAACTATCTTTTATAAATGTACTTGAAATGGCATTTCTGTCTCTCCCATAATACTTCAGCTATCTCACTTTTTGCTGCTCCTCATTACTCACAGCAATTTTTTTGTACTGCTTTCCATTTATCCTCTGGTCAGAATGAAATCCAGGGCTCTGTAATCCTTTCCCACACTGGATGCTCCCAGTATCACACGTGGCCCTGGGACATATGTCCAGAGAGAGCTCTTGCAGAAAGTGCACAGTCACAGGGATGCCCAGGTGTTGGCAGCACATGAGAGAATGCATTTGAAAACAAAATGGGTAAATGCATTAATGTAAAGAACCTGCAGTACTGGGGACAAACACCTTCCACGAGCTAATGATCCCTTGTCTAATGTGGCAGTGATGCATTTGGTTGATGTGCTCCTGCTTGTCTTAGCTAAGTCCTCTGAACTTATGAACTGAACCTTTGTTTTCAGTGTTAGCATTACCAGACTTCAGGATGGCATGAGTTGCTGACATGTTCAGACACAGATCTGTTATTGAAAAATGTGCCTCTCCCTGAGCCTGACTGGTAGTCATCATGCATTTCAGAGGTAAATAGCACCTGTGGTGAACACTGACTGAATCCAGCCAGCAGGAGCAAAGAGTGTTTATTAAATCAGCATTTGTGTTGCAGCAAAACCAGATAAATGAGTTCCATTGTCCTCTGTGGTGCTTCTCTCAAGATCCTTTCTTCAATGTGCTTCTAAAGCCCTCAATTATTGTAATGACACACGTGATCTGTTGCATTTAAAAATTAATATTCAACCGCATTGACTTGTTTGTAGTTGCATAACAGACAGATCCTGGATCCCATTATGACAATGGGAAATGAGAACAACAACAAAAAATGGCTTAGGTCTGCTTTAGAAGACTGTCATCTGAAACGGTATTTGTGCTTGCATTTTTAGAATGGGGGAGAAAACCTTACTATACTGGAGTGGAGGTCTCCATCCTCCATTTTAGAGATCTAGGATGAAAGATCCTAAAGCAAGAGCATGTCTAACTGTACACTGTCTGTGAACATAAATCCTACCCTATATTGTAGCAAAAATCATGGTTCCATGCCTGGCCAGATACCAGGTGGTGGAAATTTTCTACGTGTGTTAACATGGAACTAAAGTCTAAGGAGTTATGCCTACTTGTACATGCATAAATAGAGAAGTTAATTTCTGCTTTCTAAACACTGTATGTAAAATAAACAAACGGAACTACAGCATGACTACTCAGTGACTTACTGAACAGCATAACAGAAAAACAGGATATCATAGTCCTCGTTAAAGTTCTCATTTATCATAGCAGACTTTCATCAGATAACTCCATCCTGCTGTGCCTCATATTCTTCTCTAAAAAGTCAGGACAGATACTTCTCTTACAGAGTTTTTGAGGCAAAGATTTGCTATAAGTCCATAGATCACTTAATTAGAAAATGCTCTTATTTAAAAAAATGCGCAATCAAAACATGTAAAAACTGTAATTTACATCAAGAAACATAAATAGTTTTTTTCAGAAATATTCAAAACTCCTATAGTGCTGAAGTTGTTGTGAGGATAGGGCTAGGAGTACTTTACAAAACCCAGATATTCTGCTGTGCAGGACAAGTTACAGAAGTTTCCTTATCTCCTCATGACTTTGTTTTGAAGCTAAAGAGGATAGTGGTAGTGGTAATTGAATGTAAGAGTAGGATGCGCTCAGGGATGAATGCTATGGCTGTCCCAGGGTACCCAGAGATCAAACAGCATGGCTGATGGCCTTCACCAGCAAGTACAGCCTGGCATCTCCAGTGAGAGCCCACCTGTGGCCTAAAGATCAGCAGCTGAGCAAGTTTGTCATTATGGAGAAGAATCGGTGCTTTCTTCATAGCGCTGCTGCCCTGTAACCCCCATGTTGCTGCCCCTGGGGCTCTGTGCACCCTTCTGGTCACCTAAAATCATGCAGAAGGGGTTCAGAGTGATGTTGAGCATGTAAGTGTGGTGGCTGGGGAAGGTAAGCATGGGTACAAGCAGCTGGGGGACAGGTCACAGTGAAGTTACAGGATGGCAGAGGGAAGATAAAATGGGAACACAGGAAAGCTGTGCAAGGAAGGAGCTCAGGTGGTTGTTCCCTTAATTAGGACAGGAGCTCACTGCCACAAGAACTCAGTGAGTCATTCCTAAGATAATTGAGCTGTTGTAGGTGGCAGATTCTGGAAGAGATACAAAACCTCTTTCAGACCACAAGCCAATTTTGGATCACTGAGGGCCTACACCTAACATGGGTGCTGTTCACTTCAGGTTTACACAGTTTTAGCACAAGCAAACCACACTCCCTCAGCTATGACAAGACATTAAACTGGAAAGGTAGCTGGAGCAATCCAGACAGATCACTGTATAGCAAAAGCATTTTAGGCAATGAAGATAAAACTCATGTGAGTAACAGAATCAGCTTTTGTCATTACTTGCAGTGAAACCCAGGTGACTCATCTACCCTCAAAAATTTTTTTCCATGGTACTCTCAGTGTCATTTTTGACTGTTAAAGGTTCAAGTGAATCATTTATGAACATATTCAGCCAAGGGATATTCTTCCAAGCCCGGCTTCTTGATGAAACAAAAATGGAAAACTAAAACCTGCATCAGATCAAACTAGAGCTTTTTTCAAAATTTCACCTCAGCCCAGGAAAATTGAGTTCAAAAATCTCCTCTGGTCTAGGGCCAATTCAAACTTAATATCTCTGCCTGTCAGAAGGGATAACATATAATTACCTAGCTCACCCGGGCATTGCAAAAATTAGTTATTATTTGCATAGGGTGGTTGAATAATTTAAGAATCTTCATCTCAGCTCTCATGAAAGATTGTCTTTCTAAAGTAAAAAAAAAATTATTAATAATTTCAAATTGTTAGTAGAGGAGAAGACAGGTTCCAGATCATAAGCTGAGTAATTCAGTGATGCCCATAAGAAACAGGCAGGTACCAGGGTATAGATGGGATCTGGTCCTAGGGTGACTTTATGATACTTGTATCCCCAATCATCTGTTCTGTTTATGCTGGCTAATAAGTTCTGCACCTTTAAGACTGGCTCTGAGAGCAAAGGGGGGAAGGAGAAGCCACAGCTTGTCTTCAGAAACTGCACTTGCTCCTCCACATCCAGCTCCTGGACTGTGCTGTCTGCAGTATGGACAGTGGGACAGAGCTCTCCTTTGCTTTTAGTTAGTGTGTTTTTAGCTAGCTGAGGCAGAGAAGTTCCCTAGACTGTGGCTTTTCTTTTTCTTGGAACTGATCAGCTCTGCTCTGGACTGACAACACAGACAAACCCCAGGAGCTCAGACCTGTGGCCCATTAGGGCCTGGGCCTCGGCACTTTCCAGTGCAGGAGGGACTGATAAGAGCCTGAGTGTGCTGAACTACACGCAACAACAAGGACTTTCTGAATTTACCATCTCTTCAGAACAGCGAGAGGTTTTATTGTATAATATTATTCATTTTTTTATGTTTGTGAATACTTTGCTTGTTAAATAAGTAGGTTTTTTTCCACTCTTCTCCACAGAAATCTTTTCCCAAACTAGTAAAGGGAGGGGCTGCTTGGACCTGCTTTATAGAGAGACCCCTTTGAAAGTTTCCTCCTAAATTTTCCCTAAACCAGGACAGATGTGAGGGACCAGATAATCTTTCTTCAGTAGCAGACCTCTTCTTGTAGGATTTGGGACCTATTTGTCCTTCAGATGGAAGACAGAAGTATTAATTAAAGAAAACATCAGGAAGCTGCTTGGGTTTCTGTTTACAGTTCAACTGCCCTGCACTTTTATCACAGCTTTCCCTCATTTCTTGGTTAGCCACACCTAATGGAGCCCCTTTGCCCACTCTGATCTCAAGGGTTGCCTGTGCCCCAGTGCAGTGAGAAAATGCACATCTGCTGACATCCCAGGATTTTGTGCTGCTTTCACCTCACACAGCAGAACTGCCGTGACAGGGAAGCTGTAATTTTGTTTTAGTATTTAGATTGCACTTATCAAAACAGTTCATTTGCATTCACAGTCTCACCCTTGATGACAGCTGATATTTGAAGTCCATTATATTTGAAAATGTCTTGTCTGTCACTTGCAAGATAGGAGAAACAAGGTGTTCTGTGTCCCCAAAAATTGCACAGCAAAAATATCTTCTGTCCACTTACTTCTTCAATTCAGCAGCTTCATGTTTCCATCCACTCTGATGGGGGTGGCACATCAGGACTGAGCACAGCTATGCAGGAAAGACCTGCTCCAACTGGTTTTTAAGTGCCATGTTGCAGTGCCAGTAGCTGTGGTCAGGACCCCATGCTCCATGCACCACACTCACAGGATGAGGATGCTGGGTCTGCATTGGGGTTTTTAGGATAGGGATTTTCCTGTTAGAGTGTTAGACTTCCCATATACACAGTGTCAAGGATGCCTGACTAGATTTCTTTCTTGGACTGTCTGATTCAAAAGGAAGTACTCCGAATTCAAATTGTTACACACTTCTACTATGATTTATTTAAAATTCTTGTATCCAGGTTTCCTCCATCCTTAAGTGACCCTTCAGTCACACAGGGTGTCACCATGCTTTTTAACCAGGTGCACAAGGTTGCAGATATAGTGCCTTGTATAGGTTGGCAATAAGAAAGAACTATTACAACCTCAGTGTAGAAAGTTTTACTGTTCTATTTTGTTGCCTGAGTGTTCATAAGCTACCTAAACACCCTTAAATCACTACATAAAGGGTGAAGGAAAGAAGACTTCCATGGATGGGACTAGCATGAGGACAGGGTGTTGAGGAATCTTCCTGAGGTATGGGAACACAAGTTTGATCTCCTAGGCTTGTGCTGTCTACTCCAGTATGAATTTTTGTGATTTCACCTTCACTTGGGTCTGTAAAAGTGAAAAAAACAGTAAATACAGGGTTTTCACTTTTCCTTCCTAGAGAAGACTCACAGATATGGTTTGGTTTCATCATCCACACATTTGTTTTTATCAAAACAATTTCCTGGCTAGGAGTTTCCTGTCTGAGATAGGCATCTATCATCCCATACCATGGCATAAGTAGGAGCATAGGGTTTACATTGAATTTTGCTCCTCCTTCCAGGACTACTGGAAGAAATTAGAAGACAGATAAAATAGAGAAGCAAAAAGGGACATAAAAAGGAGATAAAAATGAGCTGTATGCTCACCCTGCTAACCACCAAGGAATATTCCTTCTTAATTGCATAAGCATTAGTTTTATTATCTCATTGCTTCTCCCCCTCTCTCTCCCTTTCACTTTGTTTGGAGTTGGGATTAATTAGCATAAGATGTTGGAGCATATGAATTGCAGCAAACTTTTGCTTTATTCCACAGCTGGGGTGGCCAAGGCACTTAAAAGCAAATTCTCATTGATGTTTCTGGGAAGAGGTTCAGAAAGGATTTTAACCTACATAGTTTTGATGTGTAACAGGAACTAAAGGAAAAAGGATTACATTAAAAGAAAAATATATCCTTCTCTAGTCACCCAATCTTTCAACAGTTCATTTCAGTATTTATATAATGAAAAACAATAGCTCCAGCAGAGAGGGCAATGTACTATGAATTTTCCACTTCTGCATATCTACCCCCTATGGTAAAGTTCATACCAATGACAAAGAAGCTACTCAAAAAGAACAATTTTGGGTTTTTTGTTTTGCATTCACAATACCATTTATAACTAAAATCCCTCTGAACCTTATTAAGAAATTAAAGCAAATATTTTTGCTTCATTTTCTCACTTATATCAGCCCAAAGACATAAATAAGAAGCTTATGCTTACATGTGCATCTTATGCATGTAAGTGTCCTTGGGTATCTGCATTCACATGAGAGCCCTAGGTCTGCAGGAATATTACCAAAAGATGATACAGTTGTGAAAATATCAGTAAGAGTGCCTTTTGAAAAGCAACAGTTCCTGAATGTGTCCTCACTAATAAGTATTTGAAACTGGATTTCAAGACTGGAAGCACTTTTCTTGTGAAACTGGGTTGGTTACACAGAGATCTGTGTGGCTGTTGGAAAAGGAAATGATCCAAATGTACCATTCCATGAAAGACCCCCTTATGCTCTTCCTACTCTGATAGATGTTTCTTTTTTTTCTTTTTCCCAAAGCTATTTCCCTCCCCTTCCTTCTACCTACGAGTGAAAAGTACGCTCATTAAGAGCCGTGAGATCTACTTTTCTTCATTAAAAGTAAATTTAAAAAAACACAAACCAGAATTAGAGCTGCATAATGCAGTCCCCATCACATGATAAAGTACCACCAAAAAGAAATACTGTTATCAACCCTGTCTTATATTCATTAAGCAAACACTGCTTGAGATGGTGCTCAGATTTTCCTCATTTTTCTATTACATGATCCATCGGACTTTATTTTCTTGTGATTATGGAAACAACTGAACATTACACCTATAAGTTCTAGTTGCTTGCTCCATCATTTTCTTTTAATAGGTTTCAACAGCAAAGAGAAAATTAAACCAGGGAAATCTTGTAACAGAAAATGAAGAATACCTGATAATGTGCATTCAGCAATTACTGAGGAGGAGGGGGTGGTGTAGCTCTTTTTAAGCTATGCCTACAGGGCACTTCCACTGCATTGGTACATAGGCATGCAGTTTGCCACTCACTCATATTTTGTGAGTGACAAACTCACATTTCATGTAAAATACCAAGACATTGCTTTGGTACATGCTTACCTGAAATGCAACAGGTTTGCAGATTATCCAACAAATGAAAATGGACTTAGACTTCAGCAAAATTCCAGCAACAGCCAAAGGGATATCTCTCACATCTTGCCTGTCACTGCCTTGAAGGTGCCTAGGTCCACTGTGTCTGACTGAAAACCAGCACATTCACTGGGCATTGTCCTGTGCTCCTCTCCCAGCTGGGCTAAGTGATTGTGCACTTTGTTTCTGCTAAAACTTAATACAGTTCAGGAGATGAGGATGCTTCTGTCCATGGAAAGGAGTTTCATCAGAGCAGGAAGGATGCAAATGCCTGTAGTGTCCATGGGGGATTCAGCTGAGAAGGTGGCTTTGATTCAGGGGGACTCTCAAGACTGCCACAGGATTTTAAGCAGAAGCTGCAAAAATAAACAAATGTACCAAACCAAACAAAACCCTTCCAGTGAGAAACTCCTACTCTGCTCTGGGTTTCCTTTAAGACATGGATATAAGTTGCCATCTTCCCCCATGGTAATGTTCTAGATGGCAGATGGAGCTTCTGCCCTATAGCCCTTGGTAAGTGCCTTAGTCTGACTCCACTGCTGCTGCAGTATGCAAATTTGGCTGACTTGCAGCTCCCCAGTCAGGCTAGCAGCTAGTGCTAGTAATTCAACAGGATAGGAGGAGTAGGCATGCAGGTCTCTCCTCAGAGGCAGAGAGGTTCTTATAAATTAGGTGCTGCAAAGGTCACATTTAGCTTTTGGTCCTACTGTTACCAATCTCTGGGGCCTCTCTAGAAGCTCAGTACTACCTTAAAGGTGAAATTTAAGTTCACTGCAAGCAATCTGCAGCAATATAAAGAAACCTGACTCTAAAGGAGAGTCAGGCATATGTAGAAGATATATGTGCAAAGCTCTGCAGGTTATGAAAGGACTCTTTGGTTCCAGCACAGCAGCTGGAGATGAGCTACCACCATTCTGTTTGTCCCAGGACGAAGCCTGGTTAAGCTGAGCTGCCCTCAGTCATTTTTCCTGATGGAGGTATCGTGCTGCAATAAATTTATATGTTCTGTGGAGGAGAAAATAATTCAGCTAGAGATTTGCCTGTATTCATAGTAGCAACTATATGCTGATTTTTACCTCTAAAATTGTCTTGTTTTAAGATCTACCTAAAATCATTAAATGAAAATCATCTGGTCTTGTAGCTGGAAGGAACATGGTCCTACCTTCTTCATGAATAGAGAGCACTTGGCTGTTTGTTTCTGGAAAATGTCTCACACAAGAGAAAGTCTTATGTCAAAGTAACAAAGCTGAAGGTAATCCTTGGCTCAGAAAAATGTGCCATGAACTAACTCCACTCAGTTCTTCAGAAGACAGAAAAAAGGAGTTTGTGCTAAAGCATCTTGCTACAATACGTATCAGATTGTTAATCTCACTTTGGTGCTGAATGCAGAAGCAGCATTTCAGTGCTGCTGACTAAGAGGTAGAACAGCTCTGCAGATAAGCAGCCTCACGCTGAGAATATGTGTGACCACCCCACTACCCTGTCCTCAGATACTGCAAGAACTCTCTTTCTTAGGCATATCTCCAGGGCTTCAAGGACCATTTATGAGGACATTCCTTATAGAACTGCCATGCTTTTCAATTTGGGAGAGTTTGCTCCTTTGTTTTCCCAAGTAGGGAATTATTAATGCATGTTACTGTAAGAAAAAGAAACAGTCAGTTCAGAGCATACACGCACCCTTTCCTCTGCCACTGGCATTCATGTACGCATGAAGGACTGTTTCTTTTAATCTCACGTGAACACAAGTTGTTTGCCAAACGCTGGCTTTAAAACCAGCCTGTGGGTTTGGGCAAGTACCACAGCCAAATTTGCTGTGAGTGTTGTAGCTGCCTAGAGTGCCTAATGGAGAAGAAACCAAGCCTTCAGCACAGTTCCCTCATCTGCCTCTCCAGTCTGTTGCAGCTGTAGCTGTATCCTGCCGACTGCTCTGTTGCTATGCCAGCTTCAGTCAGAGGTTATCTGTGTGGTAATACACAGCTGCTCACAGGCAGCAGAGCTGCTTTAATAGCTTAATACAGAATAAATGAACAAAATAAGCATAAGTTGCTGCAGGACTGCAGGACACTTTCAGGAGCAGCACAGCACTTGCCACTCAGACAAATAAACTGTGCCTTGGCTGCTTGCTCTTCCTGGGCATGGGCTTGCTGTCCAGAGTTTATTGGCAATGCCAGCACATCCACATAGCATGCAAGGAAAGTTATATGTGTGTGTCCATGTGTTCCTGCCCTGGGGGCTTGGTTTCCAACCTAGTTATAATTCATTGGGATGTTCTTCTCATACTCTGACCCCCAACGTGGTCACTCCTAATGATCTCTGTGGGTCTCAGGCCAGTGTCTGTATAACACATGAGAATTAAGGTTCTGCCTTCTGGTCATTGTCATTTAATGCTGTGTTGGTACCTCCGCTAGACATTACTGTCCTAGTGACAGAGGCAGTGCCACTTTCCCACAGCTCCAGCAGTTCAAAACCCCAAACCACTGCTGATTTCAGCTTGTTCATGTATTTTTAGCAGCAAACTGCAGTGGATGAGGAGCAGAGGTACTCGCTGTTCTGCTGCCTTAGCTGGCATGCAGTAACTCCTGGGAGGTGGCTGGGCATTAATCCACCTTAAATTCCCCTCCAATATGAATAGTTGTGTAGTGGAATAATAGAATTCTTGAGTTTGGAAAAGATCTCTAAGGTCATCAAGTCCTACCATTAACGCAGTTCTGCCAAGTCCATGTCACTATACCATGCTCCTCAGAGCCTCATCTACAGGTCTTTTAAACACCTCCAGGACTGGTGACTCAACCTGTTCCTTGGGCAGCCTGTACCAGTGCTTGACAAACCCTTCTGTGAAGAATTTTATCCCGAAATTTAATCTAAACCTCTTCTGCCACAACTTGAGGCTACTTCCTCTCATCCTTTCACTTGAGATATGGGAGAAGAGACTGACCCCCACCTGGCCACAACCTTTTTTCAGGGAGTTCTAGAGCAATAAGGCCCCCCTGATCTTCCTTTTATCTAGGCTGCACAATCCCAACTCTCTCAGCCACCCCTCACCATTGTGCTCCAAACCCTTCAGCACCTTTGTTGCCTTTCCCTGGACGCACTCAGGCACCTCAACATCTTTCTTGTAGGGAAGGGCCTGAAATCGAGCACAGTGCTGAGTACAGGGGAAGAATCACTTCCCTGGTCCTGCTGGCCACACTGCTTCTGATACAGGCCAGGATGCCACTGGCCATGAAAACCACATGTGCTCAGGAAAGTCAGGTTAGGTTGGTTTTGGTTTTTTTTAATTGACAAAATTACATCTTAATAGAAAAAATAGAATCATCTAGTGCCTGATTTTTAACCCCCATTTTTAATCCCCAATTTAGCTTTCAGTGTGACCCAGAGACACACACTGGCTCAGGCCACACAGGTGGCAGGATGTTCTCTCTTACAAAGTCTGTAAGACCAGCAGATTGATAGAAATTGCTGCTGTTTCTCTGTGCCCCACTGTTCTTTCTCTTTTGCTTTTGCATGTCTGTTGGCATTCTTTTATCCTGAATCTTTTCTGCAGTTTCTTATACATGCTGGTGCCCAGTACAGCATAATACAGCTTGATTGGCTCATAATCAACACTTCATAATAAAAATCACGTACTATTGTCTGATATGTTATAAGTCAGACAGAGTGGAGAATAATTTAATTTTTTTTTCTCTCTCATACTGAGAAATTTGAGGACACTTTGGCAATTCTGCTATAATGCTGTGTGTCACTTTGGAGACCTTCAGAGGCCACTGCATTGCAAATAGCTATCAATTTGTGAGACTTGAGCAAGTTTTATGTAGCAGTTTTGCATATAGCATAACTGCAATAAGCACCAATTTTGACTATAAACAGGTACTACTTCCCATTCTTTAGGGATTTCTTTGGTAGGAGGAATTATATTAAAAATAGACACTTTTAGTTTTGCAATTATCTCAGAAATCAAGTCTAAAATACAGTTTCAAGGCTAACCCTTTACTGACAATGGATTTTGCATCAAATTTTCTTCTCTGTTCTATGCAGACTATTTTTAAGCATTGTGAAATGGTATCACTCTATGAGGTCAGCTGAGATTTTGGAATTAAAGTCCTTCACTGTGTAACTTTCCAAATATTACTCTCCATTTTCTTGTCCTTCCTAAACTACAGGCTGCCTTCTTCATCAGGTTTTTATTTTCAACAATCAGAAAATACACTTCAGTGCCATGAAGACTCAGCACCACAAAATTCAGATATAGTCTTGATGGTGTGAAGATGTGTCTATCTCTTTCCTTAAAAAAAAGAAAAATTAAACTTTAAACTAAACAAAACATACTTACATTGGAAATTTGTACTAAAATAAGGGAAACAAACTTCTGCCCCCCTCAAGAAGACTGCATTAATTAAAAGCTGCCGTTACCTAGGCAGGCAGAGGAGTAACTTACCCACACTGCACAAAGACTACAAAGACATTTCACTGAAAGATGCTCTGTGCCCAACACTTTTGAATGGGGTATCAGCAGACCTCTACCCACCAGTTCCCTCTTGAGTGGCACTGCTGTGGCTTCTAGGAAAGGTATTGAGCTGACATCAGACTTTAAATAATTTAGCCCCAGCTGGCAATTAAGAACCAGGGAACTGCTCTCTCACTCCCCTTCTTGCCCTTCCCCCAGTAGGATGGGGAAAAAGAATTAAAAAAAAAAAAAAGGATAAAACCTGTGAGTTGAGATAAGAACCCAGTTTAAGAAATGGAAAAGAAAAAAAAAAATCATCCTACTCATCATCATAATGTAACAAGAATGGAGGTAACAAAACCAGAAATGAATAAAACCCAAAACCATTGTGCAGTTGTTCACCACAAGCTGACTGATGCCAGACCCTGTTCCTGAGCAACCCCAGTAACTCCCCAGTTTATATAGTGGGAATGATATTCTGTGATATAGAATATCCCTTTGGAAATTTGGGACAGCTCTCCAAGCTATGTTTCCTCCCAGCTTCTTGTGCATCTCCTCCCTGGCAGACCACGGAATGCTGAAGTCCTTGACTTGGGGTAAGCACTGCTAAGCAACAACCAAACCATCAGTGTGCTACCATTATTCTGATGCTAAACCCAAAACACAGCTCTATACCAGCTTCTAGGACAAAAATTAACTCTATCCCAGCTGAAATCAGGACTCCTGGCTAAATATAATGCAGTAAGGTGAAATAAGAAGGATGCTTCTCTTCTGGACATTTAGTCAGCAAAAGCAACACTGTAAGAGGAAAAAGCCAGACACCAGTCATTATGGCTTAGCATTAATCAAAGAGCAAAGCAAAACTGGAGAATTAGCCAAGAAGTGAAGTCATGCTGAACAGCACAAAGTCACCTTCTAGATGAAAGCCTTATACGACACCATTGCTAGTATGTCCCATGCAGGTGGCATGGTTCTCCATGTCAGCATCCTATCAGACGTGGTTTTTCTCTAGTCTTGTGCAGGTTAGGCATTAAAAAGCCTCTCATACACCATGAACAGGACTAAGCTGGTCCACAAGCAGTAACAGGACGGAGATTTTTAGAGAAAATTTCCAAAATTTCTGTCTTGCTTTTAGAAATGGCCAGCTTCTCTCAGCTAAGATTGGGTCCCTCCTTTCTTCAAACAAGTAAATACAAACAAGTTAGTCCAAGGCAGCATAAAAACCATCTCATCTTCATATTTACTGTCAGACAATCTAAAATAATTCTTTGTACAAACACTAATGAGGACCTGACTGGTAGGAGGAGACTTAAATGACAAATAATAAATTAAAAGTCTAACAAGGAAGAAAGGCCTATATAGACTTGTCTCCCCTGCAATTAGGGTGAACATGCAATTCAGAAGAGTCTTGTACTCCATTTTTTTTCCCAGTTTCTGCTGTGCTTAGGCCAATTTTTAGTTTGGGTTAGGAGCAGTGTAGTCCCAGTTTTAGAGGCACAGTAGCTGAAGCTGTCCCTTTAACTCAGACAATACCATCTACCTGTGCTAGTCATCTCCCTTAATGATTTTTGGCTTTGGCTGGTGGCTGAGCAGAAAGAGCCTCACTGAATTAACTCAGTGCTTCTGATAGTCTCTGCAGAACCAGGCACGATCCTGCTAGATCTGACACTCACTAAGACAGTCAGCCCACTGCTGCCTTCAACTTCAGAGCCATCCTGGATCATCACCAAAGACCAAAATCAGGAGAAATCCATGCTTTTATTCCCTATTACAATTAGTTAAGTTACTAAACCAAATGGCATGTACTTGGAGTTGTGCAAAGCCTTTGACACTGCTGACACTGGACAGGTTGCCCAGAGAAGCTGTGGATGTTCAAGGCCAGGTGGGATGGGGCTTTGAGCATCCTGCTCTAGTGGGTGGCATACATCTTTATGGCAGAGGGTTGGAACTAGAACACCTTTGAGCTCCTTCCAACCCGAAACATTCTATGATTCTGCAGACTTTTCTGACAATTTCACAGGATAAAAAGCAAGAAATCCTTCAGAAGAAGAAGATCCATTCAGTAGGTGTCTTGTTCAGTGCTCACCAGGCAAAGAAATCTCTATAGCTTCAGGCCACATGGCTTGGCTCAGCAGTCAGTTTTCTGAGCCACATTTAAAGGGATTGATAACTAACTATCTGTCACTAGACATTAATTTTGGGGTAGAGATTGTACACTGGAGTTTTTAGGAGAATGCTAATATTGTAGTGGTAGGGAAGGGGGAACCTTTTGGTGCCACAGGAACTGAAGAGAGAGAAATGAAGCCAAAATATTACAAACCAGTAATGAATTTAACAAACCAATACAATCAACTGGAGCAAAAATCACTTTAAATGGCTTTGTGTTTGCATTCACCATCAAGGTCTCATTTATGCAATTATTGTAATATTCATTCTTTTGCAGAGGAAAAAATGTAGTGATTTTTTTTTTTTTAAATATAAGAATAAGTTTTATAAATGTTCTTATAAACAAGGATGAGCTGGAAGATTTCAAAAACATTTCATGATCCTGATGTCTGGAGCTCAATTATTTACCAGCAGTGGTAGAAATTCTAAATCTCACTCTGCTCATCCAAATCACTTATGAGAAGGACATGGTTTACAGTAAATTCCTTCCCCTTGGAGCTCTGTCCTGCATTGTCCAGCATCTGCAGATATGAGAAGTGGGCGAGATTTCTGGAAGCACTGGCTTCCTAAAGAAAATGATTATGCATTAGGTTTTCAGAAATATCTAAATAGCTTGTAATTTATTTCTGCAGGTTTCAGTTCTCTGTGATACCTCTGCAGACCTCACCAGATATGTATTTGAATCCCAAATGTCTTAAAAAATATACAAAAGATACTGCAACCACATCTCCCAGAGTGTGTTACTGACCATTTCATAATTTATCTGCATTTGGGAAATCCTTTGCATACATTTTGAGAAAATATATTTCCGTGAAACAATCTCCAGCGACGAGATAAGTGCATTTCTGAGAAACTGTAAGACAGCATGGGCAGATCTTGTCAAGTAGACTGCTGCCTTTTCATGGGGAAAAATGGTACCCGTTTCGGTTTCAGGCTCAGTGCATCTCCTGAGCTACAGGGAGTTTCTGTCCAACCAGTAAAAAAGTCAGCACCTCTTTTACTGTTTTAACATAGGTAAACTAAGCCTAGATTGAGCATTTATGCTATTCCAGCAAGTTGTAATGTACGTCAGTCTGTCAGTCATGCCCCCACACAGATCTATTATTTCACTTGATTGCCAGATACGAGCAATTTGAAAACAAATGCTCCCAAAATGGTTTGATTGCTCTTCTTGTAAGTAATCAATTACTCCTTATCTGTTTAATAAATATATTATTTTTTTGATGTCTTTTGTACCATCTCCCTCTCTGTTTTGTCCATGTGCTCAAAATATGCATCTGCCCTATAAAACGCCTTCTCCTTGCAAACAGCACAAAATGATCCTCAGCCAGCAGCTGAGATTGCCTCCAGCACAGAGTAACCTAGTGGCCTTTGATAGCCAGCTCTGATCAGCAAAGGGCTAGAAATCCCTATGAGCATAGGAATTGTTGGATTTCCAACGGGGCAGGGATAAATGCTATTCATATCAACCTGCTCAGCAGCTCCTGAGAGTAACAGGGAATATACTTGATGAAAGATAGTTGGTGAATCTGTCATGAACCAGCTTGTTACCATGAATGAAAAGATAAAAAATTCATGTTTTTAGGATGTGATCTCCCCTGGGACAAAAGGTCATACCTCAATGGACCACTTCTGCTAAGTGTCTGGGAATAACCTTGTACAGTTCTGAAGAGTGCCATTTCTATGTCAGTTCAATCAGATCTAGCACTGCATTGCTGCTGAAAATGGTGTCCTATTTCCTCTTCCGACTTGGGGTTTCAGGTCCCTCTGCCTGACTTGTAGTAGTGCAAATAAAGGGGCAGGAAAACACGAGGCAGGGGGAGGAACTCCTGACTGGGGTTTGCCTGGTGCAGAGCAATAGCCAGGCTGCCAGGCTGAAAGGACAGCACATGCTGTATGGTCAAATACACAAAGAATCACACTGAAAGCTTTCAAACCTCTAATAGCACAAAATAGGCGTAGCACAGATCTCCCTTCTGCAGTGAGCACTCCTGCATTGTCTAGAGGGAGTCAGCTGCAAAGGCAGAAGTTGTCATGGCAGAGAAACAGAAGTGCATCAGAAGCATGTTAGCACCGAATTCAACTTTCAATAAATGGGAGCTGGTTAAGCTTGATAACTCAAAATCAGCTATCTTGTGGTTTTGCCTTCGAAATCCTTGGTGTGGGGAAAGAACAATAGGTAAAGTCCCAGCTACACTTAGGAAATGTGATGTTAAATTATTGTATTTGAAGGAAATTAAACCATCCCCTTCTCAAATGTTGATCCACAAGCACATTCAATTTCTGCCCTTCTACTGCACAACTTCAGACCAGATCCATATCTATCCAATTCCTCTGTGCGCTGCTTTCTCACTTCCTTGTGTTGAATCTCTGCCCAGCATTCACCCTCCAGGGTGAAAGACTTGTGGGAGGGAGTTTAGTCCTGGCAAAGGGTCACTGAGAACAAGCACAGGGACCATGATCTACCCCTCACAAGGGGCTGAGTTAATGTGTGCAAGCAGCCCCATGTGAACAGCCTGCACCACCTTTCTCTTCATCTGGAGCACATCTGGGCAAGGTAATTTAGTAGCTGAACTGTCTTTCTGTCTGCTCAGGACAAATGCCAGTGCAGAGCAGTTTCATAGGATGCAGTAATTCAGTGGGGTGAGGCTGCCTGGGCTGCCTGAGCTTTCACACAGCCACAAGGACAGTCCCTATCTGCCTAAGATTTGCTTTGGAACAACAGAAAGCACATCCAAGCCTTAGCAAAACATGGTCTGCTCAGCCCCCTCCCCATGGAAAGATTGGGTGCTTAAGGCATCATAACAGCCTTCAGCAAAAAAAAACAAAAACAAAAACAAAACAAAACAACCCCCCCCCAAAAAAAACCCAAACCCAC
This sequence comes from Parus major, assembly GCF_001522545.3. Classification (NCBI taxonomy): domain Eukaryota; kingdom Metazoa; phylum Chordata; class Aves; order Passeriformes; family Paridae; genus Parus; species Parus major. The sequence goes on from NC_031769.1 coordinate 86,290,072, forward strand.
CCAAACAAACAAACAACCCCACAAAAATCACACACAAAAAAAACCCAAAACAAAATAAAATCCCCAAAAAACACTAACCCCTCAAAAGAAACCCCACAACACAAAACACAAAACAAAAAATCCCCAAAACAACAAAAACAAAAACAACCAAAAACCCAAATAAAAACAAAAAAAACTCAAACAAAAAACCTAACTGTCCTGGTTTAGGGCAAATTTAGGAGAGAACCTCTGAATGGGGTCCCTCCAGAAAACAAATTCAAGCAGCCCCTCCCCAAACTGGCTCAGGAGATTTCCTTGGAGAAAAGTGAAAAAAAAACCAAAACAACAAAACAAAAACCCCAAAATAAAACCACAAAACAAAAAACCAAACAAACCCCAAAAAACAATTATCCATATTCCAGAAGGATTTCACCAGGGAAGTCTGAAATCAGCAGCTCAGATGCTCTTTCTACATCAACATGTGGAGCTGCTATAGAAGTTGTTAAGCTTTCTGTTACTTGTCCTGCTCTTCTGCTGTCACTTCCAGCTTCAGAAACTTGCTGAGCTTTCCTGTAATACATCTTCTACCAGAAACAAGGAGAAACAGGAAAGCAGCTGCAATTGAATATAAAGGTTGAAAGCCGTAACAGCAATGCAGAATCTCTGATGCTGGTTCTCAATCCAAGGCATGCATTATCTTGCTCTGCCCAACAACCTTTTTCTTATTCCTACCTGCTGCTGCAACCATAGCCTTGTTTACCATTCATTTAGTGCACAGTCTTTAGGAGAGGATGTTTATGAGACAATTTGTCTCTCTTCATATGCATAATAAAGAATAACTTTATTAATAACTACATTAATAAAGCAGCTACATTATTATAAGGTCTTTTTTTTTATTGCTAACACAAATCATGAATGTCCCTCCACCAAAATTATAGCACAGAGCACAATTCTTGCTCATAGCTCAGAACTTTCAATTATTTTTTCAATTTATAGCGACTTGCCTTCTCTACCTTCTATGTCCCCAACAATTCTATTTTCTGCAGACACTAACTAGGAACAAAGCATGCAGTACAACTTGTAGAAATCACATTGCTACTTCAAAATTTAAGTAAAGCATTAACAAAGTTATACATATCAAGAGGTGAGTTAGCACTACATATTTCTTCTCAAATAATTGTTTAATTAGTCCTCATCAACCACCAGACTTCCATACCAACAGCTGGTATTGCTTTCACTATTACTTCCCAGCAGGTATTGTGAATGATGACTACAGAAATCCTGTGACATTCAGAACTTTGACATGATGAAAATTAATCTTCATTTTAGGAACACAGGAGCAAGCAAATGTGAATGTTAATGTAATTAAAGAATTGCCAGTTGGGGAATGCTGGGCACGAGGCCTGAACTTACAACTGACATCACTTTTTCATGGCCGTGATGCATGTGTTTAGAGAGAAGAGCGATCTACTGAATTCTAAACCATTTAACATTTGTAAATAGGTGTCATGCTCACTCTGCGTAGTTGGATGCAATTCCAAATGAAGCCACCAAACCCTCTTCCATCTTGTAAGTGGGATATTTTACCTGCCTTCACTTCCACATGGTGCAGGTGTGCTAGTCCCAGTGCTGGAGGTGAGGGGAAACCCTAAAATCTGGAAACATATTTGGTTTTCCACATTCTTCTCTATTTTGATCTTATAAGTCAGAAGGCGATTTCCTCATCCCAATTTTCTTTGCTTGTGGCCAGCAGGAGAACATATTGCAGCAAAAAAAAGACATTTCATACATATTAACCTAATCTCAAGCACAAGGAGTATATTTCTTCTAAAAAAACTCTTAATGTAAGACTGTAATGACTAATACTATGCAATTGGGCTAAAGAAATCCAAAAAACCCAAAATGATCCTTTCTATTTATCTACCAATATTTCTGATTTGGCACAAGGAGACAGCACATGAGTGGGTCACAGGATGTGAGGTATTCAAACACTGAAATGCTTGGAAACACATGATGCCTGGGAGAAAATTTATTTCCATGCTAAGTGTTTTACAGGCATTTATTGCATACCCAACATACTGAACTCAGCCTTTAGACAGACATCTGCCCAGAAATACTGGCCACTACCTCCTTTTCATTTTATTTCAGGCAGAAATTAATTCATTAGCAGCTGAAGATACTCAACATTCATTTCCCAGCCAGAGAGGCCTAGTTGAAAATAAAAAAACTGCTGTTGTCTTTCAAGGTCAAAGGCATGCTGTCTCTGGGGTTAAATGTGTAACTTTACCAAATATTTATCTTCTTTCCCCCAACCCAACCTTATAAGTCTATGAAGAACAGGGTGGGTAAAAGCCCAAACTGGAAATGCCACATCCCGGTGCTCAGGAGGACCCCACATATTCAGTATGTTGTGAATTTAGATCATGTTTCTCTGATATACTTGCCTTATAGGCAACAGCTCTCTAGTCTTCCCTCCCAGTCATAGCCCCCTTGAGCTTCAGCAGAGAAAGAAAAGTGGACGAATCTCTCTTTGAGACTGAAAATGGTATGTGATTTCCCTCAGCCAGAAAAAACAGGGAGGTCTATGGACCTTAGGCCCAGTCTAACTTTTCTCTTCACTCCTTTACGTCAGGGAGGATGACAGCAGTGGGGAAGTGCCTGCTGTCAGGTAGCCTGGGGTAAGAGTAGGGCGCTCACACCCTGAAGGGACTTTTCTTCTCAAGGGGCTTCAGGACTGACTTTACCCTCAAATTCCTTGTTCCACTTCTGTAAGGAAAGGGAGTGCAAACATCACCTCTCCAGAGAGGAGGTGGAGGGATAAGCAATAAGAAAGAGACTGCTCCCACCAGTCCTTGAGGCCAGCCTTGAGGAGGAGAGACAGAGGACCAAGGACACCCTGGCCATCTGTTCAGTTCACTCAATGGACACCAACAAATTGCAGTGGGACACATGGAAATGGAAACACCCTTCATCTACTCTTCCATGAGCTATGTTGTGGGATCCCTCATTTCTCCTCCATTCTTCATTTCTCAGAAAAATGCAGGAATGGACCTCATCTTCTGCAAAGGGCGGTTTACCCCCTCTCAATAAATTTACCTTACTTGTAATGAGTTTCAGCATACTTTCACGGAAGGTTTACATGCACTTAGCTTGGTCCTCATCTTTTTCAGTTCATTAAACCAATAATGAAGATAAAGCTCAAGTACTAGGACTGCTAGTGAGCTGATCATGGCTAAAGTGGAACACCCATTAAAGCCCAAACTAAATGCTTCAGGTAGACTTTCTAGTTATGAAACTATCAATTTAAAGATTTCACCATCTTAACAAGTCCTGTTGCTTTCATGTACGTAATAAAAATGAATCCATTAAACTTCAACGTGCATATCCCCAGAAAGAAATGAGCAGGAAAATTTTAATTTTCAATCAGCATTTCTGGTGGATGAACACAATTAAATACTGTCATATAAAATATCTGTGATAGCTTAAGGGTGTAGAGTAAAACTACATGAATAAATAAAAGAGCCAGGGAATGAATCATAAAAACTTACATCTAAACCACTGAATTCTTTTTTAAGATAATAACTCAGGATTAACCTAAACACATGCACATATTTGTGCGTACATACCTATGTGCTCAACCTGCATTTCAAATCCTTTCAAAAACATCCACCTCTTTTTTAACCAGTGAGCATACTTACAGTGAGTTGTGTGATGTTATTCCAAGCAGCAAGAAAATGCAAGTAATCAAAACATTATGGTAAAATATTTATAAAAATTAATGTATAAATATACAAATACTGCCCCATTTCCTGTTGCAAAGGCTGTTCCACAAGACCAATTGTAAAATCTTGCTTTCCATTATGTTCCCCATGTCTTCTTTGGGCAAGCTCCAAGCTCTCCATGCATCCTGGACAATCCTGGCAGAAAAAATTGTTATTTAGGTGAACATGGGACATGTGGTAGACTTGTAGAAGAAGTCAAGACACAACAGCTGTGGGGCTGCCTGGTCACAGAAGTGGGAGAGGAAGAGAAGCTGAAAGAGATGGGGCAGGAGCATCAGGAGCCACTGGGTAATGTTTTGACAAGCAGGAAGAATATAATGAGAAATAATCTGCAGGGATGAAATCCTAGGACAGAAACAATGACAGATGTAAGAAAGATATTTACTGTTGGACAGGAGCAATAGGAGGTATACAGGAAATGAGGACTGATGTCCCTGAACCAAGACAAGAGTGGGGTAGAGCATGGAGATCAGATGAAGATTGGATGGGATTCACCAAACAAATATGTGGATAAAAATCAAGCAATGAGACTTGAAAAAGATTTCTGTAGAAAGAAAGAAGATGTGTTATAAAGTGGTGTTATAAAGCAAAAAAAAAGGGATAAAACATATTTCTACATGCAAATTTATTTGGGTTTCATTGCACATTTTTAAGAAAGGTGGGATTAATTTTTCATTTCTATTGAACATTTCTATTGATTAACTTTTTCTTTCTCTTTTTAAAGTATTTTGGTGCATATAATTTATCCTCTGCACACTCCTGCAAACACATGTACCTATGTCACAAAGAAATTAACTGCTGAAAGATAAAAAGTACTAGCTAAAAAAGTGCTAATGAATTCTTCAGGGCTTTGAGAAATGATGAGTTACAACCACCAAAACAAATATACTCTCTGCAGAATATTTTTAAACTGACTTTCACAGAAGACTTTTCCCAGACATATTTATTATAAAATACTGTGAAGTGGTTTGTCTGGATTTTGAAGAACAATAGCCTGGAAGCTAAATCATAACCAAGTCTGTAATTTTAAAAAAAAAAAAAAAAAGTGAAAATAAACCATATTAAAACTTGTTTATTAAATTTCTGTATTCTCAAAATGTTTTTTACTGCATATTTTATCTTTCCTGGTGGTAGATCCACATTTTATTTTTCCTATCTGTCAAAACTATTTCACTTACAGTATTTGTAGCTTAAATACTTTCTCAGTGGCGGCAATTGTATTTCTCTGTTGTCTCATCATCTGCTCCCATTCAGGTATAAGTTTTAGCTGTGGCAATGTGAAGCTAAATGTGCTTGAATATTGTTTCAGAAGATCTATGGAGGCTTTAGATTTCATTAAAAGTTTATTTGTTCCACTGAATATATGTAATATTTCAACAGTGCGAGAATAAAATTCAAATAAGCAAAAATCAGTATAAGGGCTGCTAACAGTATTTGGCTCATTAAGAGTGGGTTTGAAATGAACTACTCAAAATGACTATTTACCTTCATTTTAACTGTCACAGAATGCTTGAATTTTAAAGTCTGTGGCTTTTATTGAATTAAGTAAAGAATAGGATGTCTATAAACAAAAAAGATACTTATTCTTTAGTTGAACAACAAATCAAAAGTTCATGTTCAGGTTCTAGCAGCGCAGAAAATAGAAGCAAATATATTTTATGTTTCATGCCATATACAGCAAGAGAAGGCATTTTTTTTTCCTTCTTAGCAAGTGAATCTGCCCATTCCTGATTGAAACAAGCACATACACCTAAAATGTGCAAGAGTGGCAAATGTCACAGTTTAATATTTAATAATCCTATGATCAAACTGGTTTTATACATCCTGTAAATGGAATCAATTTATCACTTATTACATTTTTATCTGATATCAAACACTGGGGATTTATTTCAATACTAGTTGATGACTAGATGATGTCTACCATTCTACTGCAGACTGCAGACAAAATTTGGGTCAATCTTTAATGGTTGACAGAGATCAGCAGTCTGATACTTGAGAAATTTTGATACTGAACATAGAAGCAAAGTTCCACCAAACTCTGCTCAAGTGAGGAGGAAACTTTACTACTCTTAACTGGTCATCAACTGTCAGAACAAATTATGAACACATGATGGAATAAGATTTGGAACCAAAATAGCGGAAAAACCAAATATGAGAACATCTTTTTTTTTTTTTCCTAGTTTTTAGTGCTAGTTAGTCCTTTGCAAACTTATCTCCCATTAAGGCCTTGTATGTGGAGGTGTCTTCCCTGGAGTAAGTCTGCTGCAAGTGTTCAGAGGACAATATGAGCAGGAAAAGGACTGGACATGGGGTATGTCCTGATAGCCCACAGCAAGATTAAGTGTTCCCTGGATGAAACATTCTTCTTGAAGACCTGAATTTTTTCTAAGTGTTGCATTTTTTGACAAGAAAATTTGAAAACTTACCTTCAGTCGAAGTCACTTGTGAAATTCTGCAGCTCTGACTCGCCCAACACTGGCTCCTTCAACCTTGCAGTAATATTGCCTGAAACAAGAGCTCCACAGGAATCACAAAGGCTTTGGAATAGAGTGCTATGCTCCTCCACAAATATCACTTAAGCCAAAGGTGTGTGTGCCTCATCGCAGACAGCCTCAAGAGCAGACCTTGTGGCTGAAGTATGGAAATTATCTAGAAATAAGCTTTTGGTTTGATCTCTTCTCCACCACTACTTCTTCCCTGAGGGAGTTCTCTGTTGCAGTTATCTTTGCTCTTTTTCACTAGCAGGGAAATGTATGCAAAATACAGTCCAAGCAAGACGTTTGGACTGACTGAATATTTGCAAATGAGCTGTAGAAGAAGCTGAATTGCCCCATACTGCCTCTTCAGATGTGATTTTGCCCTGCAAGATGTGGCAAAATCACATCTGAAGCCACAATTACAGCACAGAAAACACTGAGTCCCTGATAAAGGGAACTTTGTGTTTCCAGGAAGCTGAGGACTAAACCTTAGCTCCTGAGATGATGCAGACTATGTCTGAACATAGGTACAGAAAGGGAGTATCAGGCAGAGAAGCGGATTATATGGTTCAACACAGAGCTTGAACTGAACACTGGTGTCTGAAACAAATTGATGTGGAGGACCCACATCCATCTCTCTACAGATAAAATTTGATAGAGAAATTGTATTCCCACCAAGGATGGCAGATGGGGAAAAATATGGATGTACTTGTATAATTTCAAGAAGGATCTGACAATTATTAATGTCTTCAGATAGTATTTTACATTTATAAATCTCAGTATAAGCTGTATTTAATTAATGATAAGTCCTTAAATACACTGGAGTTGAACTAATGCAGCTTAGAATGACTGATGCATGAAGACAGAAGAATCGTTAACCTTAATGAATCATGTTTGGGACAGTGGATGGAATAATTATTAGAAATAAACATGGACAGCATGTGACAGGTTGGAAAGATAAAAAATTCGTCACCTAACAGAAGCTGTTTTGTAGTATTCTGGCTTCTGACTGTTTTCCTGGTAGATTGATAGCCGTGGGGTGAGTTGAGGTTTCAGTGTGCAGCCATAAGAAGATACACAGTGCTTGCTCAGGATGTCACAGGCTCTGGTTTCCTCTGTCTACTGCTAGTACTGCCAGGGCACTTACTTTCCTGAGGGTTTTAACAGGTGCAGAATCAAGTTTATGAGCAGCCATTACATCACTGTTACTTTCAGGCTTTTGGAATGGGACATATTGGAGCACTACTAGTTAATGTGTATCATTTTAAAATCACTGATGTCAACATAGCAGAATCTAAATGAAAGACCTGAATGAAGACCATCACCAGATAACCATGATGATTTTGTGGTATGAAATTAGTAGAGATGAAACTGTTGACTCCCCAGTCAGGCTGAGAGTGATTCTCCTCTGGGTAGAACAGCATTTCAAAAGCTTTGACCATCCATTAGTTACAGGCACTGCATCCTCATAAAAACCCTGCAATTCACTGGCTCTGTGCCCTGTATTGCTTTTCGGTAATACCAGACACTATCTCAATGTAATATATTTACAATTGCATTTTGAATATATCTAGAATGACTGGTGGACAGATCAATTTTTTTGATAAAAGTGACTTTTCTATATTAAAAAATATATCTGTCTAAGCAGTCTGCATTTAAATTTTTCTATAATATATTGCTGTTAAACTTTCTGTGTCTGCTTCAGTGTTTATAAGTAACACCATTATCCCATGACCTGATAAGCACCCTTCATTTTCCATTAAATTTTCTCATCCTTAGCCCCTTGAATGGAGGGAAATTGAAGGCACATCTGATTCAGAGGTTGCTAACAGAGGCTGCAGCTGAGTATCAAGTCACATGAGCACTGATTACCCACCCTTGCACCCACGGGTGCCTGAAGGGCTCCTCACAGCCCTGCTGCTTAAGCTTCCTTATCTCTAATGAGGCAAAAGCTTGGTTTGACTGGCATCTGTTACCGACTCCAGAATTCTTGCACCAGGATCAAAGTCCTCAGGTTGTTAAAAAAAAACCCTTTTCCAACCACACAGTTTTTATTTAACTGCACAAAAAGCCATGGCCTACACCAGGACAGCAACATCCAGCTATAATCACACTGATTGCTGTGGTTAGACATTCCTATGTTTCAAACTTATATGCAATTACTAATAAAATCATAAAGCATCTTGATACTATTCTCATTTATTTAAGTGATCTACCACCATAAAAAAATGTTTATTCTTTCAGTCATGTAAGATACAGGGGCTTTGCTCCTTTGTGCTCACATCGATTAACTACCCCCTGCAGAAGCAAACAAGAAGAGGGCACAGCTCTTGCTGTAAGTATGGGTAGCTTGGTAGCTATGGTAGCAAGACTTTGTAGAGTGAGCCCTGTTTTGGAAATAGCAGTGCATAGGTTACATGAAGCAAAATAAACACAGTTTTGCTTACTAGTAAGCTGCTGTGATAAACAGAAATGAAAAGGATTAGGCATTCCTTTGGGAAACATGTATCTTCTTCATATTAATTACACTGACAGTAACTTATTAATGCTGTGTCAGCTTTTGTTTACAGTTTTCACAGAAAAATAAAAAAGAGAATTATTATAACAGAATGTGAATATAGGCATTAATTTTTTTGCTCAGTACAGGTTTCAGTGATTATTTAAATAAACAAATGAAGATACCCTCACCATTATAAGATAAAGCAGAAGAACTGAACTAAAATTATAACAGAAAACTGTCAAAGCTACACATTTGGTGCTTAGGGAATGCATAATACATGTAAGATTTTCTTTGTGGAATCAGAAAATCATCTTACTCTGTTCACCTTCAATCTCATTTTCCAGGGTGAAGTTTCATCTTAATTTTTTTGAGGGGACATGAAGAGCTGTAGGTCCTTGAGAAGACACACTTCTTGATCTTTTGCTCAGCTATGAAAATCATCAAATATGTTTATATTATAAGGATACAGAAAAGTCTGTATTGGTCCCCTACAAGACATTTGTGTTCCATAGCCCCAGGGAGACACACATAACCCTGTGCCCTAACACAGCAGGAAAGGCTTGTACTAAGGTCATGCTGTAGCATGTACACGCCTGCCAAAGTGAGCAAGAAACACGGGAAACTGCCTGGGTTTTACAAATACAACAACAGCAATCTGTTTTGTTTAAGAGACTGAAATGCTGAGGGGAGAGCTAAAGAAATGGGCTGTGTTTTGAATAAAAAAGAAACTTAAGGCTTGATCAGATCTCTGTTCTAGTATATGTACAAAAGTCTAGTCTTGCCTAATTTTGTGTGTAGCTGTATCAGCAGTTCCATCAGGACCCTAAGAGAACAGTGGAAAAAGCTGGTGTGCAAGTGTGTTACAACATAAAAACCTCCTTTCCAGTTGTTTTTCATTTTAGTTGATTAATCCTTATCAAACTTCTTCAACTTTTATTTTCTCTCTCAGGAGTTTGTTGCTTAGCTCAGTTGGTTAGAGCATGGTGCTGACAATGCCAGTGTTGTGGGTTTGATCCCCATATGGGCCATTCACTCCAGAACTGCATTTGATATCCTTGTGGTTCTCTTCCAGAATAAATATTCTGTGAATCTGTTATCCTGACTCAGTCCAGATGGGAATACCAGGGATCTCAGTGGCATGTACTGCACTCACTAAATTGGGATCTTCAAACCGAAAATGCAGTAATTTTATTGCAGTCTTCCCAGCCTGGGATATTAATCATGCATTGTTTGTGGGGGTTAGGACTTGCTGCTTTGTCATGGAACAAACTCTAAAAATATAAGTACCAGTAATAAAACCACTCCGGCTGGCTGAGACGTGCTGCTGAGGTTTACTGTTGGAGGGACAGGGAAAGGCTGCTGGGTCCAAAATCCATCACCCTGAGTTGTCCCTGGCATGTTTCCCTCAATGCTCCCAGCACCACGGTGAGTCAGCCGCCACTCCTCAGTCGCCAAACCTACGTCAGCCGCCTGGGGTTAGTCAGAGAGGAACATGGGGAGACGTCTGTCCCTCCCCACACCACTGCCATTAAAAAGGTTGTGGCCTGAATACGGGGTGCTGCTGCAATGGAAAGGTGGCCAGACCCTCAGGGGGCTCCAGCAGATGATGGTCCACAGCTTCACAGGGCCTGCTTGTTCTTAATTGCCACCATCCTGTCTCCTGCCTGTGTCACAGGGTGTCCTGGTGGCAGGACAGGGTCAGAGATTTGGGGATGCCATCGGAGGTGAAGAAGATGTCATTCTTTGTGCAGGAATAGGCCCGTGTCCCAGGATCTGGGATCCTGTGAAACCTTTCTGTTGTGCTGTCTGGCGTGACAGGGTGCACCTCCACCCCAGCAGGGTGCACTTTATGTCCACCAACTTTAATGATTCACAGGCTGGCACCTCTGCTTCCCAGGAGATTCAGGATGATGCTTCTGAGACCAGGGGGATTCATACCCAAATCTCTGGAAATCCAATGGGACAAAGTTTTCTAAAGAAGTGGCCTTTCTCTAGAAAACAGAGAAAATTCTCTAGAAGTGAATACTCAGATACCTTTTAAAAAAGGCTGTGAAAAACAATAGAGGAGGGTGTGTGTTTGCACACATATACTTATAATGTAAAACAGATGTTAAAGCCCATTATTTGATCTCATGCAAACATTTATAATGTTCCCCTAGAAACAGACAACCTTCTCTTCTTTGGCAATTAAATGCATGTTTGGCCGCATTCCTATGCATTGATAGCATCTATTTTTCGTCACATAAACAACTGAGTTAAAGAAATAAATTAAATTGAATAGGAAATTATTCCTCACTTTTTCTTGTATTACTTATAATATTCAGCAAGGAAACTTCCCAAAATCCTGTTCTTGTTGCTGGTGTTGTATAATGTTTAGAGTTTTGAGAGCCTTGTTATTTTAAGCATATACAGACATAAAATAGCAATATAGTGATACTGAATATTTGCCATTACTGTAGATGGTTTTTATTTATAGAAATCCAACTGCCTGACTCCTATTTTACTCATATTTGGGTGGATGCTCTGTCACAGATTAAAAACAATGACCTGATCATACATCAAACAGATGGGTTCAGTTCTCAAGGTCTGGATTGACATTTTTTGCTTGTGGGAAATACAGCATGGATTGTCAACAAAAGTTTTCTTGCCTTAAGTTGCCACATGTATCCATAGCATATGGAAAAAGGGAAAGGAAGGAATAATTAAGGACCACATGCCAGAAAGTAAAAAAATATTAATCTAGCTAAAACCTCAGAAAAATCCAATGGTTTTAAAGTATAAATCTTGACAAGTTAGATCCCTTCAATGCTAACATATCATCAATGACAACTGTGTCCTGAGTGGAGTCAAAAAGGGGAAAGCCCATAGAAGAATACTTGTATTTTTTTTTTAGACACAGAACAATATGGTCATCAGGCAATAATCAGCCTGACAGTAATCAATCTGGCTACATGAGAGGACTTTTCACAGTGCAATATGGAAAAGGCTGCCTTTTGATACTCGGTATTTAGCCTTGCCGTTGTCAGGGTGACTGGAAAAGAGCTGTGTGTAGAGAGGGATAAAAGAGAAGAAAAATTATAAAACTTTTTTTGAAGAAAAAAATCCTTCTTACAGACAGAAAATACTGGCTTCAAATCATACCAGTCATGAAAAAATTTACTAGAACTTAAATTTAGGGCAAAAGCTGAAGTCTGACATGACAAAATGTTTACAGAATGATTTTCTTTATTCTAGTCAACATTAAATGAGAGAGAAAAGAAAATTACTTGAATGAAGGAAATGAGGGAAAATAACATGTAATGGCATTTCTGAGTGACTTATCAGTTGTGCCACTCCTCAGACCTCATAGCTCCTAGTCTGTAGGATTTCACTTACTTCAGTGACCAGCATGGGCAGGCCCTGTGCAGCAAGTTTCACAGGTATCCAGCTGTGAACCAGGGGCTGCTGTGCTGCTGCCTCGCTGCTGGGTGTCCTACCCTACTGCTGACCTAGTGCAAGACTACCCACTTGAAAAGCTCTAAGGACCCTACACCCTCCCAGAGAGGCATTTCCTTGGCTTCAGTTACTAACTTAGACCAAAGACATTGTGTTTAAGGCCCAGTGCTGTGGCACATGGATTTGAATGAGTCATGTAAGTGAGTAGGGCCTTGTTTTATCCCTCAGCAGTGGTGAGGGGGAAGAGAAACAGCCTCACATTTTCCCATTCATATTTTAAAAACCTAAGACATGATATAATAGACCTCCTAGAATTTGGTAACAAATAAAAGGATTGAAGTTTTAAAGTGAAATACCAAAGCTTGTCTATGCTAATACTGAAATCACCAAAGAAATTTAAAAGTATTCTACTTCCTTACCTCACTTCTATATCATATTGCTGATTTGTCTCTATCATGTCTTGTGTGTTTTTCAAAAATCTCAGCTCCAGGATGGACCGTTCTGTGGAACTGCTGCTTTTAAAATACAGCTCTTAATCTGTGATTAAAAACCAGTTTGTGGGAAACCTGCAAAGCAAGCTATGCAGCAGGGGGAACAGTCCCTTCTGTCCCAGTCCATCTCAAGGCCACAGATCCTGAATGAAGTCCTCAAGGGCTGGTTTCTCTGCAGAAGAAGACAAGCCAAATTCTTTTTTGATAACCATGAACTGTGGAGTCACTACTGCCAAAGTGCATCCATCAGGATGGTCCCTCTCTGACCAAAGGAGCAAGGCAAATAAAAATGTTTGTCAAGTGCTGCATAAAGGCCCACAAAACAAAGAATAACTCATTTCGTGTACAGCACTTGGTAAATAGCCTATTAAACAATAAAAGCAATAAAAAATTTATGTTTATCCATAAACCAGGTACTATCTGCTTTGTGTGCCAGTTACAGTTTCCTGGGGATAAAACTGTGGTCATGCAACAAAAGGTTTTGTTATGTGCACACGGGGATGACATCCCTTCTCTTTCCATCATTGTAATTCTCTACTTGGCAAACATCATGGCCCTTTAGCACTGCCTCCCATGTACTGTCACCTTATATATTGCTGTTTTCTGACTCAGCACAGGACATGCAGACAATGCGGCTCACTGAAGGAATAAATAACATAAGAAGGTTTTTTTCACCAAACTGAAGGAGAGACTGAAGCAAGCACAGAGAAACAGTGCAAATTCGCAGGGAGCTACATGTGACCATGGTATTGCCAGGTGGTTGTTGATATTGTCCTCAGATAACCTGTGCTTAGAGGGGGCTGAAGCCACGTCCAGTTCCTTGGGAACTGAAATGATGTAAGGATGTAAGGAGCACAGGAAAAGAGAGTCAAGTTTGGTCAAAACAAACTCAGGTTACTTAAAGCACATGATTGGTTTTCATTTTTGGCTGAAACAACTCACTGGAAATGTGTTATGTGATGACAGAAAGAGGGAAATTGCCATCTGCTGGTATCCAATACAGCCAACAATATTTTCCTATCCAAGCACCAAAACTGCTTTTGTGCCATATATGCTTGAGCAGCTGGCAATCGTAGCAGAGCAACAAGCTGCTTCAGTGCTTTGACACATGGTTAAATGAAAACAAAATGAAAAAAAAAAAAACAGTGAGAAGACATTGGAGAGTGATTAGCAATTGGCAAGTTGTTAAGCACTAATCTATGTCTGGACCCCAAGTCAGAGTGCTGGGTCAAGTGGATCTGTGGTTTGGCTCACTCCTTTCAGAAATGTAAAATTCATCTTCCTTTCACCATCCAGCTAATACACACTGGAAACACCTACAACCCAACAGATTTAGCACCGTCTTTGTGTTTATGTGCACTTATGCTCCCAAGTGACTGGTATGAGGAACTGCAGCAATTTGCCGCTCAGCCCTGAAGAACACCTCAGCTGCAGGGCAGGGGAGCTGCGGTGTGTTCCTCACAGGCAGCCGTGACATTCATTGGTACTGTGACACGAGTTACTGTGAATGAGCAGGAGGACGCAGATACCTCTGCAGTGTCATCTCTGTGTCTCCATTGGTGCTGGTTGTGAATGACATGCAGGAGGAAGGCAGATGAGACCCTGGAGAAGCAGCCTCTTCAAAGCTGATGGATAAGGAAAAGCCATGCGGTTCTTACTTTCACAGACAATGGACCAGTAGATGTCACCTAGTATGCCTTTCCTATTTCAGAAACTTTTTTAATTTTAGGGCAATCTTTATAAGACAAGCCTGCATAGCCTTGCACTTTTTGATAAATGCTATAAATAGCAGGTCTGGTTTTGTTTTCTTTTTTTAACAATGCCTGTAGTTTTGCTAGCAAGTCTCTGAAGCTTTCTGTTTGCTTCTGTTGCTGATATCTCGTCAGATCAGGAACCTGTGTCTGTGTTTGTGTACTGGTACAGGTGTGAACTTCCAGAGCTGCTTCTTTCTCCAATTTTAGCTGTCTCATAATACATGTTTTCCTTTTATCCTTCTCTCAATTCCTTATGTCACTTATTGTGAACTTCTTTTCTTTGAAATCACAGTATCACTGAATTGGTAGGGTTTGAAGGGATCTCTGGAGGTCACCCAGTCCAATCCCCCTGCTAAGGCAGGGTCACCTAGAGCAGGTTACACAGGAATATGTCCATGTGACTTTTCAATGCCTTTAAAGAGGGGGACTACATGACCTCCCTGGGAAGCCTGTTCCAGTGCTCTGCTACCTTCAATGTAGAGCAGTTTTTCCTTATGTTTGTGTTTTAGTCTATGGCCATTGCTCATCATCCAGTCACTGGACACCACCAAAAATGTCTGTTACCATCCTCTTGACAGCTACCTTTAAGATATTTATATGTATTAATAAGATCCCATATCAGTCTTCTTTTGACCAGACTAAACATCCCCAGCTCCCTTAGTCTCACCTCTTTAGGGAGATGCTCCAGATCCCTCATTGGCTCTGGGGCCTTCACTGGACCCTCTCTATTCCCCCCTTGTCTTGTGCTGAGGAGCCCAGAACTGGTCACAGCACTCCAGATGTGGCCTCACCAGGGCCGAGCAGAGGAGCAGGATCACCTCCCTTGACCTGCTGGCCACACTCTTCCCAATGCACCCCAGGATCCCACTGGCCCTCCTGGCCACCAGGGCACTGCTGGCTCATTGTCAACTTGCCATGCAGCAAGACTCCCAGGTCCTGTTCTGCAGAGCTGCTCTCCAGTAGGTCACAGCCCAGCCTGTGCTAGGACTGGGGTTTTTCCTCCCCAAGTGCAGGGCCCTGCACTGGCCCTTATTGAACCTCATCAGGTTTCTCTTCACCCAACTCTCCAGCCTGTCAAGGTCCTGAATGGCAGCACAGCCTTCAGGTGTATCAGCCACTCCCCTGAGTTTTGTACCATCAGCAAATGTGCTCAGGGTACATTCTATCCCTTTGTCCAGGTCATTGATAAACAACTTGAATAAGACTGGAGCCAAAATTGATCCCTGGGAAACACCACTGACACCTCCAGCTGGATTCTGTTTTGCTGATCATGACCCTCTGAGGTCTGCATTGAGGCAGAGTTTGCCTATAAAATATTGTAAGCAAATTTGCTTTCAGAAAGGACAAGCTACAAAAGGCATAACCTGGAAAAAGAAACCACCACTTCTTTTTCTTGCATTTGAGAAAGGAAAACAGAGCCTATTTTCAATTTTTTCAAAGGATGATATCACTTGTTGCTTCTTTTATATTTTGGAGGTTTCAGAATATCTGGGGATTGACTATCACTGATCAAAAAGGACAGTGTGTTAAGAGGGGTGGTGGAGGTATGTGGTTTCCCATATTTTTTGTTCACTGTATCACATTTTCAGCATCCTGCTGCAATATGGCTTTTTCTAGCTGATGCACACTGTTAAGTACAGTTCCACTTGGCAGCCTATATTCCTTACTAAACATGAGTACAAAGTGCAGCTATATCTGGCATTTCAATTTCTATTGTGGAGAAATCTCCTATTGACACAGAAACTAAAGAGAAGCTCCCTGTGTCTAAAAAAAAAAAAAAA
This sequence comes from Parus major, assembly GCF_001522545.3. NCBI lineage: Eukaryota > Metazoa > Chordata > Aves > Passeriformes > Paridae > Parus > Parus major. The sequence continues at coordinate 86,306,271 of NC_031769.1, forward strand.
TAATAAAATAAAAAGGTTTTCATCTTCCTTGAAGAGCTGGAATAATAGAAACTTTCAAAATACTCCATGGCCTGTCATTTGTAAGACTCATCTGGGTGTGTGTTTCAAACACAGTTGGTGTGTCTCCTCCTGTTCTACACTGCAAACTCTCAGAACTGCAGCTATTGGAAAAGGGGTAGTTTTCTGACAGAATATGCAGCAGAGATATTTCAATTGCTTAAACACGGGCTCCTATTGCCTTTTTGGATAGTACAGAGCATCTTGGATAGAGATGGGGCTATCCATCTATTAGGACTATCAGGATATGACTCAAACCTCACAGGAGACCCCCACACATCTGGGGAAACAGCTGAGGAACAGGTAGTTTGTAATACCTAAAATGATGCAGGATCTGTGTGGAGAATGGAGCCAAACCTTGTAATCTGCACTATGCTCAGCTACTTTTTTCTTTCTTTCCAGAACTTACTTCCAATGTAAGAAGTAGGCAATGCTTTCTGTGCTACCTAAAGTATGTTTGTTTCCAGTAATTTTGCTTCAGAAGCCTGTCTGTCATTTTTGGTTTTCCACTTGGACTTACAGATGTTTGAAACATCAGCACCGAACCCTAAGTTACTTGCCCTGATCCCTATAGTCCATATATCCTCTCTGTGCTCCACAAAGACAGGCACTGTCAGCTGCTTGAGACCAGAAGGAAGAACTGTTAAATGAAACTACCACCAACTGTAGGAGAGAGAATTTGGCTAGGCTAGACACTCACTTCAGGAAGTTCCAAATTAAATTAGAGGTATCTTCCAATTTGCTTAAGACAAATATTACAAATAAACCCTTCTGTGCTCTACTTCTATCCTGAATCCTGGTGTTTCCACAAGTTGCAACAGAAGATTCACTCTCCAGAGGCAATCAAGCCCTTTCCTCATACTTTGGGAAAGTCCAAAGTTCTTTGCCTTGCTAACTTCATTATAACCCCTAATAGCACATTTAAATAAAACAATATAAAACCTTCGAGTCCATTAGTTAAGGAGGATGCACTCACATCTATCCAAACACAAATAACACAGTGCTGTCTCTGCAAGTATTGATTAGAACTTGAATGAGGAAAAGAAAATGGATCTTGGATTCCTGGAATTATATGAAATGCTTAATTTAAAAAAAACTCATCCATAAACTGAAAGCTTACTTTTCATTTCTTGAGATGCAAATTATTTTTAGTAAGCAACAATGATGGCTGTTTATTTAAAATGGTCATTCCAGCAAGTTTCTTATGATTTTAAGGTTTTCCTGACTATTAGATGTTGACAAAGATATATGGAGAGTTGGGCAACTTTTAGGCTTCCATGCTTTGCTTTATTTACCAGTGGAGAAAGTGAAATTGTGAGAAGAACCTGAACATGGACTACTTTGAGAAGAGACACAGGGCTCAGGTTCACAGTTCAACTCTATTTTCCATCTGTTTGTTCCAGGGCTGGGAGGCACGTCCAGCTGGGTAAAGTGTCTCAGCTCACACACAGGTGCCATCTGGAGGCATATTTAAAGTTTCAGCCTCCCTGTACTGTGGGAATCAGCTGGATTCTTCATCAGCTCTGAAAGTGGTGCCTGCCATTCCAGTGTGGTGAGATGCCTTACACCAGCCTTGATTGTTTAAGCATTTTATTTGGCAAATAATTTGTATTTACGCTTGTGAATAGATCTGGCCTACAAAGAGCTCTTCTGCCATGAATTATGATCCTGACACAGAACTTCAATGCCCGTAGGAGCCTCAGACTGCTTTTCAGCCCATCTTTAAGCCATGAGGAAAGATGATAAAGCACCAATGATAGAGTTGGTCTTCTCTGCTCAGAGAAAGTCAGTAAATAAAAATGTCTCAAATAAACATTCCAAATAATCATTGCTAAAATAAGAATAACAAGGAATTAAGATGGCATGATTATTTGTAATGCATGATTTTCATTTTTCAAAGAAAAAAATAAAAGTAATTTGCCAATTATTTCCAATTCTATGCAACAGATAAAATTCACACCTCTACTGTATAGTATAAGAATTACCCACAGAAGTGACTTTGGCCCATCAGTGTGATCAAGGCTTTGGGTCACTCCAATAAGTATATCATAATTTGTATTTTTCTCCAACCCTCCTCTTTTTTTTTTTCTCATATGAGTCTGCTGAAAGTTTCAATTTGAGTGATCCAGATGCTTGCATTTGCAGCGGGTGGTAGGATGAAAGACAGCATGTGTAACAAAGAGGCATTCACCTGTCTGAAAAATCACCTGTACAAAAAGCCAGCACATAACTTATGCTGCACTTGTGTAGACTCCAGCTCCATAGGTGGAAACCTAGAAACCCTTAGCTAGGGACAGGGAGATCCAATGTTAAACAGAGTATTCCCAAATAGAGTGGGAAAGACTCCGTGGCAGATGAAACACCATTCACTTCAGTTCTCCATAGATGTAGGTAGAGAAGTAAACGTGCACAGCTCAGTCAGAGGTGGAAGCACTTCACAATGCCAGATTATTTGTAAGAGAGGGTATTTTTATAGTACCTGTCAAGTGAATTTGGCAGGATACAACACTGAACATGGCTCAATCACTTAATTACTTACCTAGCCTAACCATCTAGTCAGCTTTGTAATTTGTATGTCACTAACTCTTAATCATACAACATCTATGCTAAGATGCAAAGGAAGAGAAGAAAATACCTTGGTGCCCACATACTGGTGGATGTGCCTCACACATTTTTTGATTTAGCAGATAGAAACACAATATGCTAACCCTTCTCTAACCCCTCTCTCTAATAGTAAAATTAATCATTCCTTGGGGAAAATACCCAATCTTTGTCCTATTCCTCTTCCCTTCCTAGATGATCCCAGTGTTACCCTTATCATGTCATAGATTTACCCAATACAAACATTTATTTGCAAGGTAAACATTCTTAAAAACACACCATACTCAAGTGATGATGGTCAGGAGCTGATTCTGGCAAGCAATTTGCACTCAAAGAGCAACTATCTACACAACTACAAACTTTCACAATAAATTACCTGGACATATAATCTGGTTCTCACTTTTCTCTGCAGCAGAAATTCTAGGATGTATGTCAAAGTAATGGGAGGAGACAGCAGGAGACGCAAAGCAGCTAACAGCTTATAGATTAAAAACTGTTTCTAAATTTCCAGCAATAAACTCTTTCCAAAAAGGTCCTCTCAGGGAAATGGGCCTGCCTTTTACTTAATATAATTATCTCAGAGTATGTCTTGATTTTCTGTCTTAATAAACGCTATACTGGCAAAGGCAATCAGAGAACTAGCACACAGAAACATGATACCTTACAGGAAGCTATTGCTAATAATAAAGACCTTTCAGGGAAAAAAAGATTAGGTGTACCATGTGCAAATGCACTGTAATGTGGAATCAATGGAATAAATATACCCAGGGATACCAAACATAAAAACTGGATAAGTCTGTATGAAAGCAATGTGTTCTGTGTGATTTCTAAAAATAATCTTTGGTGTTACCAATTATATTTGATGGTGATACCAAGCAGATAAGCAGCTGTGTCAAAATTATCCTCCTTCCCATATATTTTTTTAAACACATATACTCCTCCCTACTATAATAAGTATTTACACACAAGATATGTCACTGTCCGAATACGACTTGACTGTACATCAGCTATGCTACCAAGTAAACAGGGATGTGGAACAGAAGTAACCTGATAGCAGGCACTTACCTTTGTGCCAGACACATAGAAAACATCTCCCCTAGCTGATGTGTATACTGCATCATTTTCTCTCCACCCCATTATGTGTCAGTTTTCACAGGCCCTTCCTAAATCCCACCCTTGCCACAGGCAGAGCAGATTATTCCGCCTCCCCATACACTTCTGAGAAATCCAATTCCTCCTAGCTCAGAGGAAGTGGTGCTGAAGAACCGGCAGTGAGACAAGAGTAGAACATGAAGTATAGACTAGGGAGGCAAACAGTGTCAGGTATAAGACTGGGATGAGAAGGGACCCAGTAAACAAACCACTTGGTTGTCATTTATGTTAACTTTTGCCAGCAGCCAAGCATCCACCCAGTGACTCTCTTGCTCCTCCTTCTCAACAGGGTCAGGGGAGAAAAAATTATGAAAATGCTGGGAGGTTGAAGTAAATACAAGGAGATTGCTTGCCAGCTGCCATCACAGGCAAAGAAACCTGGGGATAATTAAGCTAATTTATTGCCAATTAAAATAGATTTGAGTAGTGAGAAACAAAGGAAAAAAATACCAAAGCAACCCTTTCTGCCTATCTATATCCTACTTTTTCTTAGACTCAGCTTCTCTCCTTCACAACTGATCGTCCCACCCCAAGCAGTGCAAAGAGTTGAGCTGTCCATGATGTGCCCATCACTGGCTGATGTGCAAGCACAGGGCAGTCACTGGCTGTTTCTTACCATGTTTTTAGGAAGGTTTTGAACAGTTAATAGATAGGCTTCTGTGCTGGTAACACCTTGCCACCTGCACCCAATACATATTGCCATTGGTTTTACTTAGTGTTGTCAACAGCTGAAATCCAGCTTAACTGAGTGGTAGGTGGAAAGAGGTAGGGCATTGCCATTGCATGGCTCTAACACAGTATTCTCTCTTTATGGAGAGTATCAGCTTATTCTCCCTTGCTGACCTTCACTGTCATTAACACCCATAATGCCAAACAGCCACTCAGCAGCCTCATACACACAATTCAGCTTAAAAAGAGTTTAGGAACTCGTCATCTGCTTTTTTATTAACCTTACCGTGCCTTTGCAATGAGACCTGTCATTACCATTACTGTTCCCTGGCACAGAACCCAAAGTGCCATTTGCAAAGATAGCTGTGTCTCAGTCAAGGCAGGGTGAAGCCAGAAAACAACACAAAACAACACTTAAAAAGTGCTGAATTTGAGTTTATTATGAGCAACATATGCAGAATCCCCCTGAGTCCTGGAAGATGGAGTCCTCCTAAATCCCTTCTGATTTGGTGCCTCTGCCTCCACGAGCAAATACAAATAACTATTACTTCTTAAATGAAGCAGATGAGAATTTCTTGGCTTTAGGGATCTTGAAAAACATACCCTAGCTTTCCCAGTGGAATATCTCCACTGGTTTATTTTTTATTAAATGAGCACTAAAACAGAGATTTATATTTACGGCATCTGACTGTGTAAATTTTTTAAATAAACATGTATTGAGTAGGAAAGCAACACCTATCATTATGAAAAGATTTGCATTGTTACAAAGCTTTCCCTCTAAGGATTTCAAGCCTGTTTCATTTGCAGTCCCTGTAGCTTATCCCTGGGGACCTTCCCCCTATGTAAACCCGAAGGAGGTTGGAGGCTTGGCTGGATTACCACTGAGACATGGGCAAATGTAGTTAGGACTATGCCTGGATGATTTTGATTTACAAAACTAGGTTGGAAATATTCATCTCTCTCTGGAGGAGTGAACAGCAGCTTGTCACTGCTTTTAACATCCCCCTTTCTGCGTAGGGGGTAAATACATTACATTGGATGTTGCAAGGTGAGCACTTAGAGCAGGGAAATACATTTTGTTTCTTTATAATATGTACATATCCTTACTCTTGGGTGAGCTCCTGGGACAATGTTACTTAATTCTAGTGAAATATTTTCAGGTTTTTCCCCTTGCAGCTACATACTTCTCCACAGCTCATGTTCACAAGTACTCCTGGTTTGTAGACTTTAGAAGTCTGTGTACCCTAAGCACTGTGAGTTTCCTCTGTCCTTCTGGTGCTGTGGCTCTGAGTTGTAACCAAATAGTGCAACACGGGAGAGAGGATCTCACTTCCAGAGACAATGACTCCTGATTCAGGCTAAATCCACCCTGTGAAGACATTGGAGAGAAAACATCACCTCCAGGCCTGGCTGAAGATACCCTCTAACTTTCTGGCAGTGGTCCTCGCAGAAGAAGAAGAGCATCTCCCGCTTCAGGATTTGTACAATTTATACCATTCACACTGTGCTACCTCTCCTTTCCTTGCAATTCTATCCAATGAAGATGGCTGTAAGAAAAAAAAAAACAAACAGCTGCCCTTCTGCTGAAATTTTGCTAATTTGATGTCCTTCACTGATTTATTGCTGGTGATTATAAAGACTCATTTGCCATAGCACTGATATTAGAGACATCTTTTCCTGAAGAAAAGGAACTTATTTGAGTCTTTTTAATATTCCTGGCCTGCCTAATCCACCAAACTTGTTATAAAGATTTTATGTAGATTATTACCAAAAACATTAGCATTTTAATTATTCCTCTGTGAATTCCTAAAATGTTAATTCACCACGTACTGCTGATTTAAGAGGGCACAACTATGAAACTAGGCAGAGACTACAGTCCAGTATCCAACAGAGTTTTCTGTTACCTGACAAATAAATCAGCTTTCACTTCTTTTTTGATACTGATCTGAAAGGACTGCCTGCCTTGAGTCACCAACACATAGTGGCTTGTCAAAAATAACTTGGCATCCTGAGGCTTGTTCTTAGATTTGCCCAATAAATGTGGACTCCTGGATATCACTACATGCTCTTATTTCACTCTTTCCAATTCTGGCTTGGTTTGGAATCAGGAAAGCAGGGATAATTATCTTTATGTACGGTTTGGACTATAAACTGGACCATTAGCAATCACGGACAAGCAATTTGACTTGGATTTAACTTTAAACAGGTGTGTCATGTTGCATCCCAGTGCACTGGTTTCCAACTCAAAAGCCAGTTTCATTTTAAGGTATGTTTGTGTTAAGATTCCAGTTTCATTTACAAATGCTTGATCAGTGAACTTGGGAGAAGAATCACTACTGCCATTCTGCAGTGAGCTGGCATCACCAAACCTCCCTTTTACCTTCCTGTTCAGGATGTGTCTCAATGTCCAGCACAACCAAGCATTATTGCTGGTGGCCTACAGATCTCCATACTTCAGAAGAGGGAAATCTCCAGAACCTTGCTTGTCTCTAAGTAATGTTTCAAGTATTCTGTTCAGAAGGGTGAAAATCACACCTGAGGAGAGGCCCAAGCTCAGGTCTCAGACTCAGAGATGCACACATAGCACAGTGTTCAGAGATTTTTGGTTCATGAGTGTTTAACTATCAGGTGCAGAAAATCCACACCTGCTTCTGATCTGATTCCCTTTTTTGGCTAATTAATATGATAGATTCATGTGAATACATCTCCTTATGGTTTGCTGGTTTGCCACCCTATGTAGCCAGCTAATTTACCAAACTAGCAAATTTTGTGAAGAAAACCCCAACCTGCTGTGAGGCTTTTCTGCAAGTGATTGCAGGAGATGGAAAGTTTGGTTACCAGCTCCATGTAGCAGAAGCTTGCACTGCATAACTTCTCACTCAAAATCTCAAAGCTTGATTAATCAGACTGCAGAGGCAGGTTCATGTTAGAAGCTCTCCAAAGCCTGCTTTATCTCAAAAGATGGAGTGACTAGGTTGAAAAATACCATTAATGGAAGCAAAGAAAGAAGATAATGTACTCAAGAGAAGAGAACATCTCTTTGTAGACTTGAATGGCTGAAGTCTGCAGAGCAGAACTGAACAAGCCCCTTGGCTTCCTGATCTTGGACAGATACAATTTTTCATAGAATCATATGGTCACTTAGATTGGAAACCACATTTAAAATCAGTGAGTTTGACCACAAATCAAGCACATGATGCTAAACCATGTCTCTCAGTGCCATATCGACATGTCTTTTACATACCTCCAGGGATTTTGACTCAATCGCTTCCCTAGGCAGCCTGTGCCAAAGCCTGTAAACCCTTTCAGTGCAGAAATTTTTCCCTAATATCCAATTTAAACTTCTTCTAGTACAATTTGAGAGCATTTTCTCTCCTCCTGTCCTTTGGTACCTGGGAGAAGAGACCAAACCCCATTTCACCACAACCTCCTTTCATGTTGTTGTTGTAGAGTTGTAGAGAGCCCTCCTGAGCTTCCTTTTCCTCCAGATTAAGCAATTCCAGGTCACTCAAGTGCTCCTCATTGGACTTGTGCTCCAGACCCTTCTCCAGCTTCATTGCCCTTCTCTGGACACACTAAGCCAAAACTGAACAAAGAATTCCAAATGCAGCCTCTGAGTACACTGCTGAGTACAGGGGCTTAAGTGCCCTGCTCCCACTGGCCACACCATTGCTGGTACAGGCCAGGATGCCATTGGCCTTCTTGGCCACCTGGGCACAGCTGTCTCATGTTCAGCTGCTGTCACCAGCACCCCCAGCCCCTTTTCCTCTAGGCAGCATTCCAGCCACTCTGTCCCCAGCCTGTAGCACTGCCTGGGTTTATTGTGACCCAAGGGCAGAGCCCAGCAGCATTTGCCTTAGTGGGCCTCACACCACTGGCCTGGTTCCATTGACCCAGCCTGTCCAGATCCCTCTGCAGAGGCTTTCTACGCTCTGGCAGATTAACACTCCTGCCCAGTTTGGAGATATCTGCAAATTGCCTGAGGATGCATTTGATCCCCTTATCCAGATCGTGGATAAAGGTGTTAAACAAGACCAGGCCCAATATGAGTCCTGGGGAACAGCACTGGTGACCCCCTGATGTCTCACCAGTCACCACCGCTCTCTGGGCCCGGTCATCCAGACAGTTTTTAACCCAGTGAACAGTGCACCTGTCCAAGTCATGGACAGACAGCTTCTCCAGGACATGCAGTGGGAAATTGTGTCAAAGGCTTTAATAAAGTCCAGGTAAAAAAATCCATAACCTTTCCCTCATCCACTAGGTAGGTCAATTTATCATAGAAGGAGACCAGGTTGGTCAAGCAGGACATCCCTTTCATAAATCCTCGTGGGCTGGACCTCATCCTCTGGCTGTCTTGTGTGTGTCACGCGATGGCACCCAGTATTATCTGCTCCATGATCTTCCCCAGGCTGATAGGTTTGGAGTTCCCTGAATTCTGCTTTGAACCCCCTTGCGGAAGGCTGTCACATTTTCTCACATCCTGTCAGCTGGGACTTCACCAATTAGCCAGGACTGATGGTAAATGATGGAAAGTGGCTCAGTGAGCACATCTGCTGGCTCCCTCCGTATCATCAGGTGAATCCTATCTGGCCCCATAGGCTTGTGAGTGTCTAAGTCTCATGACAGGTAACTGATCATTTCTCCTTGGATTATGCTTCATTCTGCTCTCCATTCATCTCCCAGCTCAGGGGGCTGTGTATCCAGAGAACAATGACCTTACTATTGAAGATGGAGGAAAAAAAGACATTATGTACTCAGCCTTTTTCTCGGCTTTTGTCACTTGTTTCCCCCCACATGCAAATTTTTCTTACTTTCCCTTTTTTTACTCAAGGTAATGTGAAGTTGTATTTATACTTGCTTCTAAAGAACTCTGGGATCATCCAATGAGGAGTGCTGTAAAAAGTTCAAGGCACTGTCAGACTGGGAATTATCTAAATCACAAGGAATTAACTAAAGAAGATAAAGCTATTAAATGTTCTATAACCCAGTTGTTTCAGGGGAAATGTGGAGAGATAAGTATTAATGGGGTTTTTTAGAATATATGAGTGAATAAATTAAATACTGATAATATGTCTTTTGTCCCTTAAATAAGAAAAATGTGTGTCCAGAAAAAATAGAACCCCTTTTTCTTAGACATGAAATTACAACAATTACAGGAAAAAATCCCACATGCATGTTATTCTCTCATAATTCCTAATAGGACTTGAAAGCATGGTTTGAAATTCTGTATTTTTGGTAAAGATGCAATAATCTTCGCAAATTCATGGCAAGATTGCATATTTAATGGAAGGTTCACCAGACTCAATATAATGAATATATTTCTTTGGCATATAACTTTGCTTTGCATGAAGAATATTGATTCCACTGGTCAAACACAGATGGTTTGATGAAAGCAATGGAAAAAACAAGACATGCACACATAGCTCACATGAAATTTCAGTCAGTTGGCTTACACGACTCTACCAAAAGAACAGAGGACTCAGTGAGCAGAATGATATCTGAGTTAATCTGTCAAATAAAAATAATTTTTATAAACCATCACAATAATACTGTAGGTCCCAACTCCCTTATAAGTACCTTCCCAGCAGAAAAAACGTAGTACAAATCAAGCAAGCAGAACCCTCAAGGCTCTATTACTGCTGCACCTGCTAAAGCAAATGCAGCCCAATTTTAAAAAACATGTCTGCTATGGTACTGGCTCTCTTTAAATCAGTGTTCATATGCAGGTCTTCTTTAGGCTGCAGTCAGTATTTTACTAGTACCATAGAGATATACCTTTCCTACATAACCCTTACAGTTTGAAATGATGTAGAGAATCCTTATTGAAACCTTATGGGCAAGATAATGGCAGTTCTTTGTTTAAGCCATTTATCTGAGTACCACATTCCTCTTCTTATGAAGGGATTTAGCCCCAAAGCTGTCTGAGTGCCTCTGTTTATCAATTTCAATACGTTTAAAAAAAAAAAAAAGACAAGGTAGTGTATCTCTTCTCAAGAATATAACCCATTTTAAGATCACAGACAAAGGATATATTTTAAGTCAAAGCTGTGTATGATCCTGCTGAAAGTCATAAACCTCCCTGGTTTTAATGGTTCTGCTGGAGTACCCTTATCTAGCAGTTATGAAAGCATAAGGCAAAGGTACTTATTGGGAAGCAAAGTTTGTATCTTCAGCTGAAGTGAGCCTTTGGCTCAGCATGGCTAAATTGGTCTCTGCATGTCGGCCCCTCTCTGCCTGCTGGCACTGACATTGCTGTGCTCCTTAGTGCTGCTAAGAGCAGTTCCTCTGCTCATCCTTCCCCTCCTCCTCCTCCTCTCCCTACAGCACATGGAAGGCAGGAACATAGAAACTATAACAGAGGAGATGTACAACTGCAAATGCCTCTAATCTATTTGTTGTAAAAAGCACAGAGCAACCAAAATCCAACTTAAGCACGACACAGAATACAGGTCCTGGAGCATTTTGGAGTCTGTTTCCTTCTCTGCATATGAAGTCTCAACAGGCAATCAATTCACAATGGCATCAGGGGTAGATTAGCTGGTAAACTGCCTGCTCAAGACAAAGGAGAAGCTGAAGGAATTGTGGCCACATAGCTAACACTCTAATAACTAGCACTTGTAGTAGCCTGACAAATATATTTAAGACCCCAGATTACTCTGGAGGTACCATGCAAGACTACCAACACCAAACTTGCTGGCTGCACCTTGGCCGTAACCCTGAGCAAGAGGACTGTGTAAAAGGAACCGACCGTACCCCTGGGATGCATGGTGTGGTCCTGATCCTCTACATATATGATGTAATCTGCTTTTTGGCACTGTTCCCTGTGCTCCAGCCTGGGGGAAACACAGCTTAGAAGAGTTTTAATTCCTGCCTTCTGATGTCTGAATGCAAGGTCTAAAGAAAAACCATTCCCACAAGGCAGGTTGGAATGTTTCTTACTGCAACCCTCTGTCCCAGAACGGGGATGTATCACTTTGAAAACAGTCCAGCCTTTAGAGCACATCTTTTCTGGAACTACAGATAGAGGGAGAATAATCTCAGCACTTGCAGAATGAGATTTTTTTAATAATAACTGAGAGTATGTTAAATCCTGGAATGGAGTTGGGGAATATGGTGACGAAGAGACAAAACTGACACAAAGAGGGAAAAGGATACAGCTAATGTATTCATAATGCAAGACTCAGCTGTCTCTCCTGGGACAAAATGAAGATGAAACTACCCAAAGCAAAAGAAAGAAGCCAATTTGCATAGTAAGAATGGGAAAAGCTAAGTGTACAGTAGTGTGTCATACACTTTCAGGGCTCTGGTTGAAGAGTGGCTTGCTGTTTCCATTGGAATTTGCCAATTTCAAGTTCTATATGGAAGGAAAGAGAAAAAGAGGTGGCAAAAAAAGAGAGAGATGTCCAGGGACAGGTTTTTTTCGTTAGTTTATTTTCCCATCTACAATCCTCAGCTTGCAGATGAACTTCCTTCAGTGACATGTGCCAATTCTAGGCCTCACTTTTGCGTCCGGCTGGGAGTAACTTGGCTGCAGATCAAGCAATCAAGTGCACTTTCATTAATTCAGGGCTGAGCTGCCTTGCCATCACTTCTAACCTTGTCCTCTGACATAGAAAAATTTCCCTCTCACCACATGCCCTGGGTAGCACAAAGATCTGCTGCTTGGCACCAGGGAGGATTCCTAAAATTGGACTCCATGTTCAATAAGTACAATGGTGTGGGAATGGCCTAGGTATATTAGCAACACTGGCAACATAGAACTCATGGAGAGCAGCTTTTTCAGCTTTGAAGCTGTCATTAGTGGAAAGGTCATCATGCTGTCTGCAGACTGAGCAATGTGACAGATCAAACAGTTTAGCATTTTGAGAATGGTGCTCAGGAGAAGACCAAGTGTCTGGCATCCAATAGTGTCACTCCCTGTGGGCATTCCACTGTGGTGCTGGACATCACTGCTCCCCATTTTCCCAAGATGACACCACAAGAGAGGCTTGGAGAAGACAGTCGGTGACCAGGATAACACACCAGGGTGAGACACCTCCAAGATGAGCTTGACAGTCAAGCACAGCACATTGCACAGCTGAGGGTGTGTTGCTGTGGTACTCAGTAAGGGCATCAGCAACAGCTCACCTCTATGCACTGCCCTTGTGTGTGGCCCTTTTGCCCACAAGACCTACATTAGATAAGTTCATTGCAAATTTCAATTCCAGCTAGGGCTGAAAGTATGTAAATTGTTGCACATGGGTAATGCAGAGAGATTCTCCACAGGTCCATTTATACCATGTGTTGATGACAGGTTGAGTAAGAGTCAGCAGTTTAGGTTTATTGATGAATTGGAAAATTGCAAATACATTATGGAGATCAATGAATGCATCTATTTCACATAGCCCATTTCTTCTCTCCTAGCTAGTCCCACATATACTGTTCTCTCTTGAAATTATACTACCAGTGAGGGCCACTATGCAATGCATCTGATGTCCTGATAGTGCATACTCTCATTAGGCAAATCCCAAGGATAACTCAGAAGCTAATGAGAATGGTTACAGATGCATTAACAAGGTCACTGATAAGAATATAGTCACAAATCACCTAATTAGGAGGAGGAAAAATCCAGGCAAGCTCTTTTATATTTCTGTTCTACAAGTAACTCTCTGCAGCCAGCTGCTAGCTATTGCTTCTCTTTCCCCTGCCTGTACAGAAGGCTGCCGGAATATCTCTCCCAACCCTTGAGGCCTCAGAAAAGAGGAAGGAGCAGAAACTCCTGAGCTGTGGAATTTTGATCCAGTGAGGAAAAACTAATTTGTGATTCTGAGAGTACCTCTTCAGGCCTGCTTCTCTTGTACCCTGAAGGGTTGCTCACATCCCCCTACTCCTCTGCCGAGTCAGTCTCATTCTGCACTCATTTTTTGTCACAGGACATTGATGGGGGCACTATCTACACTGAGTGCAAACCCCACAGAAATTAAGGGAATTATTAATCGGTTTTTCATAAAATTGAACCTCAGTATAAGAGAATTAAGGTCACTGAAAATGAATTCTGGCACCACTAGGAAATTTTGATTTCTCTGGGTTCTGTTTGCTTGGCTAGAACCAGGACAGAGAAACAGACACACTGGTATTCCCATGGGACAGAGTAAAATCACATTCAAATCTGATTGAATGAATAGGATGGAACCTAACACTGACATAATGCTGTCATTATACAGGAAATGTAAAGTTGACATAATCCATTCCAATTTAATCAAACATTCTATATTTCTATGAGGTCAAAATAAAACCCACATCAACTGCATGAAAATAAAAATGTTTGAATTTAACCAAAATTTTTTAACTTACCTGAATCAGCATCTTTTGAAGTTAAAAAAAAAAAGTGCTTTTATAAGAGTTTTGAAGCTACAAAGAGACACAAAATAACAAAATGTCCTGCATCTGCAGCTGTGCTCTAACTACTGCCTTACTGTTAATTAGGGCAGGAGATTTCTTTTACTCCTAATGATGAGAATTTACCTGTTAAAATATAAACTACTACAACCTGATTCTATTTTAGGTTTATCACACAAATAGTTTGTAAAACTGCGATAATGCATTCTATATGTACTTACAATAATATGTATTCACAAATATAGAATATTATAAATACTGAATAAACATATTTATAATAGTTGTACAAAACCTAGACCAAAATTCTAATAATATATAATACTATGTAATAATATATAATAATATATAATAATATATAATAATATTATATAAAATATATAATAATCAGTTATATTGGCTGTGTTTTTATAAAAGCAGAATATATATGCTGACTCTAGGAGAAGACAAAGCTTTGAAAGCAGTGGTATTATACAACCACAACATGGCCTTAAGATACAAATTTATGCCCCTCTCTATTAATTCACTAAATTCTGCTCACTCTTGCTCGATACAGCAAATTTCCCTACTATTCCCCATCTAGTGAGGCAACTTCATTCTCTGCTGGCACTTTCAAGGTTACTCTCTGAACAAATGATACCCATGCTGTCTTTTCCTGACTTCGACAGAAATCATCTTGTCCTTCATGATCTGTGTGCAAATGTGTGAGGACTAATAAATAACAGCACTGCTCATTCAGACAGCATCCTTCAAAGGAGCACTTTCCAATCCAGCAAAATTAACATCAAACAAAACCCTTGCCAACTGGGATATAAAAGCTAAACCACACACTGACTGCCTGAGTAAGAAAAGAAATCAAGGTAAGGAATAAATGTGGAAAATTTATTCATACATTCTGAAAAAAATTAAGTGGAGGTCTTTTGTAGCCTGGTAGCAAACTGCATGGGGAGCCATGCTGCAATACAATATTTTTTTGGGTGCCCTGAGTCAGGTCCTCCTACCCACACAGACAACAGACGTGAACTTGTTGGTGGCAGGGAGTTTCCCTGTTGGGACAGAGATTATTTTATCCTTGGGTAGCCAGGGAAGCACAGATACTGTCCTGAAATATTAAGGCAAGTCTTGCTCTCAGGCAGCTTTTAAGCCCTGACTAGAAGGCAGGGAGGGGAGGGGAGCAGGGACAATGCCCAGGGCAGATACATAAGGAGCCAGTTGCTGAGTCTGCTCAGGTCTGGAAGAGCAGGCTGGCAAGACTTTCAGCTCCTGCTGTAAAGTGACTGGGTGGGTGCTCAGCTTGGTGTTGGTAGCCCAGAGGCTTAGGCAGAGAAGAGCCCTGAGGGTCTGTAAATGCGCTCAGCAGCTCCTCCATATTTTAGGTCTGACCCTGCTGCTGGCTGCAACAGAGCTTTAACACAATGGGGAAAGGAAGTTAAAAGCTAGCAAGAACTTACCAATTCAATGCTAGCACTACTTCAGAGCCAAAGTTCCAATTGAAATCAAAAGAAATCAGTAGACTAAGAAGGAATCTGGATATTTTCCATTCTCTAAGATCTTTATACTGCTTGGATGAGCAGTACATTTAAACTACCAAGTACACAAGTTAACTGAAAAAACTGTAGAACCAAAGATTACCTTTAGAAAAATGCCAAGTGCCACAGGTAGTACTGCTCAGAGCTGCAGTGGGTTGGTGGAGTATAAGCAGCCAGAAGTGTCCGCTGCAGCAAACTCTTGGGTGATAAATGAATAAACAAGGGAGCCAGCACAAGACTCTGAGTGAAGCCCATCAAAAGGCAGTATTCAAAGGGAAACACAAATGAACAGCAGCTTGAGAAGCACAAAACAGAAAATAACAAAACACAGACAATCCTGAGTGTATTTTGGTACTACTCTTGAATGTCCCTCTCTCCAACCTTACAGACATCAAAAGATGATACAGGATTTAAAAGCTATAAGAAGCACATTCCAAACATGTGGCCCAGCTTTTCCAACCACTGCCCCATCCCCAGCCTCAGCAGCAGCTGCTGGCTAAGGGCATGCACCCTTAGGGGCAGGGAGGGGAGGACAGGGGCATGGAGGAGGCAGCTGGAGACGCCCTGCCATTTTCAGGGGATATATCAGCAGCACCTTGCTTGGAAGAGTCTAAGACACCAGGCATATGCATATACAATTCTGCATATGATTATTTCTAGTTCAAATTAAAAGATGAAATAAAGTAGGAAGTTCATCAGTGCAGAATGAGACAAAGAATGAGCAATCATGCCTGACAGCCACAGGTTTGTGGAAACTTCATGAACTGTTGCTCTGAGCTACTTGCAGAGGTTTGCACCCACGTCCTCTCATTGCTACCATGCAGCTCCCATCTGACTTAATTTCTGGATGCCCCATTTATGCTTTGTTTTAAAGGAAAATGAACTATGTTGGAAAATTCAGACTTTGATCTCTGTCCTTTCCTCTCATTATGAAAGTTAGTGTATGTGCCTTGATGCTTTCTATAAGAGCTGCATAATCAAAGCTTTCCGCCTGGTTTTAGAATACAGATGTATAAGCCAAACAAAAATTCTTCATTGTTGTTGTGTTTTTTTTTCTTTTTCTTTTTAACATAGATGTTTTAAACAATATTAGTTGCAAGACCAAGGTAAGTAAGACCTCTCTTTTGCAGCTGGCATGCAATAGAAATCATAGATTCTAATTTAATCTGTTTGTCCAGCTTGTCTGATTTTAGCTAATCAAGTAGAAAAAACCCAGTAATAAAAGTTGCAGCTAGAGCATAGTCCTTCCCACTTACTATCTCCTCTCTTCCTAAAACATTCATTTATTCCAATATATACCTTACAGTTTGAAGGAACAAATATTAATTTCTCCTGGATCTGAAGGAAAATATATTGTGCATTGATAAACCCTTTGTCAGCAGGGAGAAATTCAGACTGCACATTAACCCCAGGCCTGCAAAATACTGTTTAGAAAAGGGGATGTAATGTTCTTCATGTGTGAAAAACACCCTATACTTCTAACTGAATCACGTTTATTTTCACAGACAGGTCAATATTTTATCTTGATTTGCCATATTTAGTGTTCCCAGAATGAGAGTGGGTAAAATAGAAAATCTCCTAATTGTCACAGATTCTGTGTGAAGCCACAATGGCTGTATGTCACCTTGAAAAGCAGCTTATCCAGTACAAGAGACCTGCATTCACAAATTAATGGAAATTATGTGAAAGCACCAAGGAGTGGAACACAGGGCTATTATTCACTGAAATGAGTGACTCACAGTATTGCTGCTGGAGTAGAGCTCAGAAAAAATCCCTGCTCTTCAAAATCCCAGCTTTGGTTTCCTTTTGCAAAATACTGTAATTCCATTTTCTAATGAAAGTAGATTTGGTCTTCAATTCATTGGTCTCACCATATTAAAAATTGATCAAATACAATTTAAATTAATATTTTATTCCTTTTATTCCCCATGGCCTTTCCTTTCTGAAGGTAGCTGCACTCTGGTGTCGCTTGCAACAGCAGTGTCCTGCAGGCACTGACCCATCCAGGCTGCAGGAGCACCCACTGTGATGTGATGGCAGAGCTCCTGCTGCCTGAGAGGGCTGGGGGAAGGGCCCCACATCCATTTTGTAATTCTGTGGTAGAACATGTGTGGATTTGTCCTGATGTCATCTTGCCTGGCTGGTGCAGTTTGCTGTGGGCTCCCTGCCCTGAGGAATGCACAGTTCCCAGCCCAGGAGGCATCTTACAGGTTTCTGGGCTAGCCTCCTTCACCCCAGTGCATGACAAAATGAGTATCTAAATGAGCTCAGACTGGAGTTTCCCAGCATTTCAGGGGACTTTGTCCACTGAGCACCAAGCTCCAAGTTCATCTGACACAAGCTGCATGATGGAAAAGCTCTTCCCAGCACCGGGCCTCCAGCCAGTCAGGTGTGTCATCCAGGCTGCTTCATGAACCACAGCTTCTTGTGCCTAACCCTATACTGATTTCACATGGTACATATTTTTTCCCCCCACCAGATTAATATTGTCTTTTTTCATTGAATTATAAACAGTGGGGAAATGCTCTAGTCACAGTAAAGCTATGCTTTGCAAATGTTATGTTGCGTGTTCCATTGTCACTTATTAAAACCAAAATGTCTCTGGGCTTCATGAATGTATGCAGCAGTCAGAAGCTGCAGGCAGTTTTCTTCCCTCTTCTGTTTAGAAATTCACTAACAGCTGGTGAAATCCACCTTAAGTACTGTGTTCTTTGGGCCCCTCACTGAAAAAAAGGTCATTGATGTGCTGGTCTGTGTCCAGAGAAGGGCACTGAAGCCGGTGAAGCGTCTGGAGCACTAGTCCTGTGAGGAGCAGCTGAGGGAGCTGGGGTTGTTTGTCCTGGAGAAAAGGAGGCTCAGGGGAAACTGCATTGCCCTCTATAATTACCTGAAAGGAGGCTGTGGTGAGGTGGGGCTCAGGCTCTTCTGTCATGTCTCAAGTGGAAGGATGAGGGGAAACGACCTTCAGTTGTGTCAGGGAAGGTTCAGTTAGATATTAAGAAAAAAATATTCAGTGAAAGAGCAGTCAGGCATTGGAATGACTTGCCTGGGGAGATGGTGGAGTCACCGCCTCCGGAACAGACGAGGCGTCTGGATGTGGCACTTGGAGATACGGTTTAGAGGTGATGGTGGTGGTGTTGGGTTGACAGTTGGACAAGATGATCTTGAAGATTTCTTCCACCCTCGATGATTCTGTGAAAGAGACTCTTTTCTTTCAAGTTGGAGACAGAATTTAACTGCAAATGAGGCAGAGTTTATTAAGCATGATTTGTCATGCTCTTGTAAAAAAACCCAAGTTCTGTATCAGCAAAAATTTAGTGTCTACCCATACAAAACACCTGCATGCTTCTCTCAGTCTTAAATGCTTCTACCCTTATTTTAGGATTCATATCCTAAGGCTGTCCACAGCCTCTTCATGGAGTAGCTACAGATCAGCCTCTGACTTTATCTCCTTTTTCCTTTTTCCTCCAGAGCAGGCCTTCCCTCTGCTCTTGCACTTGGACATAACAATTCTGGGTCAACAGGCTTTTTGTTTGGTTAACTCTTACTAATGGCACAGTGTTTTTGTGCCTCCCCAGATCTTCCATCTGGCTCCCCTTTTAAATTTCTGTGTTATCATATTTAATTTTAACTTTATAGGATTTAGCCATGATAAAGAATTGTACAGTATAATCTATAAGATAGATATTTCACAAAATAAAAAAGCTAAAATGCATCTCTCAGGAAACAAAAAAAAAATGTTCAAAGATGGTATGGTCTCTATTTAAGCTATTTGCCATTTTTAAAATGCTTTTTCCTCTGCTGCAAAAACTTCACCCACTCTTGTATTCCAGCCCACGGCCACTGTGAATAGTTTGGAGCACCCACACACATGTTCAACTTCCACAGGTCTAATCACAGAGTCCTTTTCACAGTGATTTTCAGATTAACATAGATGGAAAAAATAATGAAAATTTAAAAAATCAAGGTCAATTCAAAGTCCTGAAAATTTCCAGGTGGTTCTGCAGAAGTTGAGTCAGGCCCGACCATGAGATAAGCAGTGTCACAGAGATGTCGTGCTGTACCTGCCTCCCTGATGGGACTTTCCAGTCTTTGATCTTTGTGCATAAATCCCTCTGATATTGCCATGAGCAACTGACATCCACGGATCAGGCTTGTTATTTCTTTTTTGTACCCTAAACTGTCTTATCTTTTTACCAATGGATGTAATTTCAGACGAATCAGCTTTAAAAGTAATGGCAGTCACTCTCTTGCACAGTGGGAGGAGAAATGAAAGATAAGATAGTTTTTCTCCTATCTGTCTGTATAATGACCATGAAAAAAGCCTCGGAAATTAGCTGAATGAATCTTGGCACTTCTTTCTTGGCTGAGATCATAATTTCATGGTTAATTATTCTGTATTCTCTCTGGTTGCAGTTTCCATGAACTTTTATTACTTTAGCAATATTCCTGGTTATCAAAAGTCTCAGTTTCTGTTTACTAAGGCAGCAATACCCACACTCAGGACAATGTCTTGGCTTGACTTTGGACTGTCTAAGTCTGGGGCTTCTTTTAAGTGTACAAGACAGCAAGTGGGGTTACATATCTTTTCTAGTTGCATTGTAGCTATTGAGCAGCATTCCTGTGGGAACCAATGAATTTTTGTTTCTCTTAAGGGTACAGAAACTTAAAATTAAATCTGAGGAACAAGTTTGGGAAGCGTCTGTCTCCTCTTTGTCCATCACACTGCCAGCTGGGCTTTGCCATTCCTAAAATAGCTTTTTCTCCTCTATTGATGGGAGATGCAAATTAAAAATTTAATGCAAAATACAATTAAATACTCAATCTGAAAAAGTGAAAATGTGGGTTTTTCTCTTTAATGTATTTCAGATATGTACTATTTGCAGTAATATTTTTTTTTAAATAAAAAGTCTAGTAGACCTATGATTTTAAGCTGTGTATCTCTAAAATACTGCAAAGAGAAACTTATATTTTCATGTGAGTACTAATGAATACATGTCAAAATCCACTTTGCACAACAGCTAACAATATAAACACTCCCCACCCCAGAATGTTTGCTTTTGAATTCTGCTGCAATGAACAAGAAATAAAATTTTAAAGTCCAGTATTTTTTCCCCTTGCCCCATTCAGAAGGGCTTTTTCTCCTTGGCATTACTATTGGCTGAGTTGTTTTAATGGGGAAAAAATAATTGCCAGTGTGGAGACAATAATTCTGAGTAGCTGGGACAGGATCTTGTTCTTGAGCATTGCTCAGGAAGGGCTCTTACAGTTTCAGGTGGATCTAGCTCATGGCTGAATGTGGATCTGGCTGAAGGCCTGAGTGGCCACAGCCACTTCTTGACCCAGCTGCGGCTTTCCCACAGCTTCTGTCCTAAAGCTGTTTTTGCATTTAAAAGGAGCACAGATAAGTAGTCACAGACTGGTGTCCCCCAGCAGAGGCAGCTCCCATTTATCCTTGATGTAGGAGGAAGCTGAGGGCGCTCCATGCACTGCAGGTTCAGAGAGTTAATCAGCTTTCTGCATGATTTACAGGAGAATATGTTTATCAGTGCTTGACACTGTCCCTACTGCACACACTCTTGCAAGCATTTGTGTAAGAGCTCCTTGGTCGCTCGTCAGGCGCCAGCAGAGATTGTTTTGACAACACAGCTATTCATGATGATTCCCCCAAATGGAAACAAATCACAGCAAAGTTATTCACGCTCCGGGTGAAATTTCTGAGCACAACCAGCACACCCAGTGGCTGCTTCTTGAACCACTGAGAAGCTGTTCACTGACTGAAAGTAAATGAGTATTTTGGGTCTAAGTGTGGCACTGCAGCAGGGTGGAACAGAGAATTGAAACTGGGTGTTTTCCTCTTAGATGAGTTTTCTAACCATTTGTGAGTTGGCTAAGAAATATTTTCACTTTTGTGAGCTAAATTTGCAGGTTTCTAGACAGGTAGAACAGGAAATATCTTGAAAGTCATGGAATGAGGTACCCTTTTTTTTGCCCAGTCTCTACATCAGAAAACTGCTTTTCAGGTGATAAGGAAACATACTGCATTGCTAAGATGACTGTAAAAAACACAGCCAAAGATGGATATACTAGCCCAGGAACACAAATATTAGTATCCAGTGGACCAAACTCATGCTGAGATGCACAGATGTGCTGCCTGAGGATACACCTTCTCACCATGTAACTCTTTACCAGTCTCTGAACAAGCTTCTTTTTTCTCTCTATGCAAAAATAGTAGCTTTTTTAAGGTAGTATGGTAGACAATATGGCACTTTATAATCATAGGCATCTTCAGAGTGCAAATAGACATCAACAGCTCTGTACTCCACACTGAAAAGTAAACAGACTCCAAGAGGACAGAGACAGCTAAAAATAGTTATAATAACAGTAAAGTAGTCATAAATTAACATTATGGAAACTAAAGATTTCTAACTATTAAAATGGCAAAATTCTGGAGCAGCTCTGCAGATACTCAGACTAGAGGAAAAAATAAGTAAATGAATAAAAGAAAAAACCCTGCCAAAAAAACTAATGTTAGGCTACGAAACTTCATAAAGTTAACAAGCCATAGCCCTTAATACCACAGAGCTCATTTTTTTGTTGGGTATTTTGACCTCTTTTACTGTCCTTGGAAACCAGCAAAATCCAAGTTATTTCTCAGTATTATTTGCTTTTTGCTCATTTTCTTCTTTTTACTATAGGGAATAAAAATGGATAAGTAAGTCTTGCCAACATCAGGTACAGGCATGGTGTTAAAAGTCAAGGTAACACAGAGAATGAACAATTTAAAAAAGCCTTCAAGAAAAATCATTCTTGGAAAATGGAGGTCAAGTATTCAAAAATAAAACTTCTTTTTGACAAAGTTATATTGGAAACTGTCTTGTTTTTTTCGTACTTTTTTCTCCTCAAAACCCTGTATGTTGAGGGCCCTACTGAAAATTAACTACTGGAGAAGACCCATACAGGCTGTTTTGATATGGAGTGAAATATTCCCAGTGTAGGAAGGCATTTCCCCAAGGAATGGCCATGCAGATGCCAGTGGTTTAAGGGTTTGTAGTGTTCTCCTAACCAGAGAGTAACTTGAGGAATACCTACACAGCAAGGCAGACAGATACAGAAAAAGCCTTGCCATTGATTGGTACCATTCATGACCCTTGGGAGACAGAAAATATTATGTAGCAGGGAATGGTGTCCAATCCACAAATTTTCCTGTGTGTAGGGTTCCTGTATTCAGTGTTTAAGCAGCACTAAGCTAGATGGTGGGAACAGAGCTGGACAAGAGCTCGTTTTCAGTGCTGCAGAGCATCTGAGAAAATGCTGGCTTGCTGAGTTGCTTGGCTAGTTCTTACAAACAGGAATTATTTTCCCATGTGTGCAGATTTTGGTCTTTTCTTTCCTCATGAACACACAGATGTACATATCATCACTGAAAGGCAAACAAGGAATATGAGGTGAGAAAAATACAGCTGATAACTTTTGGGTCTCTTCCCTTATTCTGTCAAATGAAAAACTCAGTCAAGAAAGGGAACTGATAAACCTTTGAAACAGACTAATTCATTCAGCCCATCAAAAAACGAAGAGATACACACACAGCCCCATTCATCCTGGTGCCCTTGCTGTATATTAATAAGAGATGTATTCACCCTTTCAGGGGCTGCCAGTACATCCTTTCATTTTGGACAGTGCCTCATTCACCTTCTCCTGAAGTGCTTCTTTCCAGTAACATCAATCTAAGAGGCCATCAGCCCTGCATACTTGATAATTTCCAATTAAAACAGTAACATCTGCATTGTATAGGAGGAAAAAATGCTGGAAGACTAAGGAGGCCAGTTTCTAAGTTTAGCTATCAGAGGTGAATGTAACCTAATTTAAATGTGATGAAATTAGACTATTTGCCCTAATTTTCATGCATTTAGCATTATCTCAAGAATACTGATGAGGATAGAATGAACACCTGAGAGGAGCTGGCAGGCAGCACGGTCACTGTGCTTCATCACTTTCAGGGTTTGATTTCAGATGGAAAGATAGAGTTATAAAACTGAGGGATAAAGGTAGGCTATCTGGCTCTCCAGCTTGTTTGGGAACAAGAGAATGCCAGCATTCTCCCTTCAAAACCACACTGATTTCTCCTTTTGTTTCTGCTAGCCTGCTCTGCCTGTGTATTGAAATAAACTCAATACTGTTTATTGTTTTAGTGGAGAGGGTTGCTCTTTGAGAGGTGTTGATGGGAAACTTGGGATGTGGGGGATTGTTCGCTTGCATTTTACTTTTTAATTAAATGGAGGTAGGAAGAGGAAAGCATTGCTCCTTGAGTCAGTCCATAAGTAGCAAAGACACTACTACTTCCATCTATTGGTAGAAAAGCAAAAATTATTTTACTTACTTTCCAAAGACAGGAATTACAAGAATTTCTAGTGCCATCTATGAGTGAACACAGAGAATTGCCAGTATTCCTATCTATACCTTATTTTACACACACACACACACACACACACACACAAATATAAAATACAGAAATGCACATTGCTCATCTTGCCTCCTATAAGTCCACACAAGACCTTTGTGAATAAAATCCTTTCACAGCTATTTAATACACAGGCTTGAATAAATCCAGTTGGAGTTAACAAAACCTTAAAACTCATCCCCATAGTCTAAGGTACTGTCTAACCAGCTGGCATTCAATCTGTCATCACAATGCAAAGTTCTTAAAGGAAAGCCTAAAGGAGATACCTGTGCTCAAGTTTCTAAACTTCCTAAATGGCAGCAATTCAGTGTCAAAGTTGCATTTGACCCATACCACACTAAAGAGAAGCAACTTCCCACCACCCGTGTTATAGTTCAGTTTTTTTTAAATACATCCTAATTCAAATCCAGCTGAAAACTACAAGATTTTAAATCCAGTTGTTGTCCTCCATACACCCCCTGAAAAGACAAGCACAATCCACCAGGAATTCCCCCCTGGACTTACTGGTGAGCAATTTAAAACCTCAGAAAGATAATTATCTTTTTCTGATACTCTATAGGTTGAATTTAAAATGCTTTTGAATACCCATCATTAAAGACTGTTAGAAGCAGGGATGTGGGATATCACATACTGTAATATTTCCTTTTTGGATGTTCCCAGATGTATCAATTTCAGAAAGTGCAACTTATGCCTGAGCCTTTCTAGTTTATTTCTCCTCACCCATACCTCAGTCTATTTCCTGTGCTTTTTCTCTCCAAAGAGGACAGTAGCAAAGAGAAGTGGCAATCCAGAAAATAAAGAATAGTTATATTGGATTCCATGACAGAAAAACATTGAGAAAAAGACTACAACATATCTTGAAAAAAACATTACTTTCCACTGGGGGAAAATTTAGGAGTTCCCATTACAGCAATATTCATTTGCTGAACCTTCTTAACATAAATTTGCAACATAAAATATTACAAAGGCTGTCATAAAAAGTGAAACACCAAGAAAATATTTCCTGATAATTTTTTCTACTATGGTTAAAAAAAAAAACAGAGCAGAACCCCTCATCAAGCAGAGCCTGTGAGATTAGCTCAGTGCCAGCGTTTCCTCTCAGCTCTCTGCAGGGATGTTCCTTGTGCAGCAGCACAGGCAGTGTGGACATTTCCATTGCAAGTTTCCACATCCACGTTGCCCTAGGTCAAGAGAGTCCAGCCACCTGGGTCAAGTGATGTCCTGGGTTCTCATGGAAATAGCATCTCATTACACTGTGGAGAGATGTACACAGAAGTAAAAATTGCAATGTCTGTTCTGGTTATGGAGTTATTTTTAGTTTTAGTTTTAGGGGAATGTTCAAAGAAAAACCTTGTGGAGTATGACACAATTTCTACATTAAACAGTAAAGAAAGGGTATTATTCATTTTGTGCTTCCTTCAGTTTCTCTTGAGAACAGAGGTCAAAGGAGACTTTCATTAGCTGAGGACTTGCATTTTCTTGATATCAGGTTCATGGTAAAAATACAGCTAAATATGGATTACCAAAGGAGCACTTAAACCAAAAAATATCCCCCAGAAACAGAATCCCAGCAAGAAACGTACATAACAGTGCATTTCTCATCACTGGGAGGCATCCATGGAAAATGTGAGGGGAGTAGAGGGGGATGTTAGATCCATTGTATTTTCACCCAAGTATTTTCCACTGGATAAGAACATTTTATGTTACTTTAAAAATGACATCTGATTTATAGTAGACCTGACTGAACTAGGGACCAGTTTCCAGAACCAAGCATAAAGGCGAGATAAAAATTGAACTCCAGAATTTTTAACTTAATACATTTTAGTTCAGAGAACATGGATGTACAAAAACATAAAAAAGATATACATTTGGTTTTCAGTAACCAAATGTCTGCAAATTACTAAGAAGGGCATGGTTACAGCAGAGTCTTTGACTGACACCCTTGTTTCAAAGCAGGTGTAACTTAGTGCATAAGTTTGTAAGGGATGCTGGCACAGCACTGTGAAAAACACTCTCCTGCTCTGTTCTTTCTCTTGTCCTTATAATCCTTCAGATTCTGTAATGTATGTATGTTTCCAGAGTGTATGTATCTAGATTTTGTCTTTATTCCATTACATTGAGGATCAGTTGGGAAGATATGCAAGTGCTCCTGGTCATTGGACTTTCCACCCATGCCCTAAAGGCATAAAGTTCTTCTAACAAATCCACGTGCATCAGTAATTAAAATATAACTGGAGATAGGTATTTCCCCTACACAGAGACACTATTGCATGCCTCATCTTTCTCTAAGCCAGGTATTACAAGACAGCAAAAGCTTTGATTTCTTCAATCAGGATTTATCTGTCTTCTCACCTCAAGAGTCTGTGTGGATACACAGTGAGAAACAATGCACAACTAATTGTAAATTTATTATTTACGTGTTACAGCAATTTCAGCACATTTCCAAGCAATAATGATAAGTAGGTTTTTAACAAAGGTCCTTTATCTGATCTGATTGCCTGAGAAATTACCTTTCTTTCTGTAAGATTCCACCATCAAAAAGACAAGGTCTGGTTCCTCAAGTGGAAGAGAACAGGAAGAGCTTCAATTTTCTAATGCGCGTTACTAGGCTAATTTTCATTTTCCTAAATGTTGATAAGACTTTGTTGGGGTTTGGTTTTTTTGGGGTTTACTTTGGATTTTTGTTTGATTCTCCCTTAATGTTGGGATTCTTTGGGGGGGCTTAGGAGAAGAAGAAAGGACACACTTTCTTTGGTATATTAATAGAAATTTGGCTATGTTGTAATTTCATGTTACAGTTTACATATAGCTATTTGTGTGCATTCTAAACTGCATAAATAAAACTAATGAGAAAACATTTGATTAAACAAAACAAAAAATATAAACACATTTGAAATAAGCTAGGAGAGACCTTCAGAAAATACATTTGCAGGCAGTGACTACCATGCACATTTCTTCACTGTAGACCTGAGCTCAGAAGATGCACTTTGGTTTTGCCCTTGAAAGTAGTGCATCAAGGGAAGAAAATTTCAATTAACTAGAAAGCAGAAATACAAGATTTTAGAAAATTCTTCTGAGAGTTATGAAAATAAACCTTATTTTTCTCTTCTTTATTATTACACACTGCTTGAGTTGATGTAGAGTTATAACAAAATTGACCAGAAACACAAATCTCTACTAAAAGAAACAAGAAATACAGAGAAAATCAAATTAACACCTTTTTTCAAAAACAGACATTATGGGACCAGTTTGTTTTTGCTTCCTCAATAAGAATATAATAGTCCTTTCACATTATCACCTGGGCATAAAACTTTTAAACGTAAATTGTGAAAATGCATCCAAAAAGTAACGAAATAACCCCCAAACTTCACAGAGCAGGATATAAAAGGCCTTCTTTGGAGTCAAACTGATGAGCTTTTTTCCCGATTTCATTTTAAAGTAAAATAACCCCAACCAAACATAAAGAAGATACAAGAGAATTATTTTTCCCTCCAAATTTTTACTTTAGATATCAATTTCATTCCCCTTCCCACTCAAGTTCCTTGCTCAGCTCTACTTTTGACCTTTTATTTTTAAAACAAAGGGGGAAATAAAAAGAGAAGATTCATGCAAAATAAAGCTACCTAATTTATTAATGCAAACATTCATATTTAGAATCCTGGAATTGACCAGCATATAAATTTGTTCCTGACATTGAAATTAGAATGTGAAGGAAGGGTATCTTTCCCACTTGCTTGAGATTCAAATGTGTCATACCTCTGCACACGTCCTTCCCCTGCTCAGGCTGAAAAGGATGAGCAAGAGTAGTCCTATGAGTCAGTGCCTTCCCTGGAGAGCCTTCAACCATGGCATTATAAAGGTAGTAGTTTTGTTAACTCAGTCACAGGAGTGTTTGCCTTCAGCCACTAATGATGGCAGAATGAGTCATTCCTTTCACACTTTAGGAAATCCACCTTTTCCGTCCTCAGTGGAGTCAGGTTTGGGAAGGAAGTTTGACCAATCTGTACTAATTTCTCCCCAATTTTATATCCTTGACTGCACAGCTGGTTTGGCTCAGTCTCCTCCCACAGCAGAGAGCACTCCAGCTGGCTGCTGGTCTCGGCATGGAATAATAACCTGGTAAACCACTGGTGCCTGGACAAAGAACCTGTTGGTTCTGCCATGGTATTTCCATGGCCCAAAGCAGTTTGAGTGGCAAGGGCTGAAGTACAGCAGTGGGGCACTCAACGAGAGTACAGCTCACTGCTGTGCCTGTGCCAAGAAAATCCCTAAAAGTTAAGGTCCCTACACTGGTTTATTAATGGACTCATGACAGGGATGGACCAGATAAAAGCCTGTTGATATAAATCAGAATGATCTTATTCTTTTCACCAATACAGAGTTAACAATCATTTGCACCGGCTGCAAAATTGGCCTCTGGTGTAATGGATGACACAACACAGCTGCTGGGGAGGAAGAATAGATATGTCCTCCCACATCTTTATGAAGAAGCTCCATTCTTTAAAATGCTCCACAGATAGAGGTGACTCCTAAGAAGTCAGCATGCATCATGTACAAAGATCTCAGATATTCTGCTGGTAGGTGATCATTTTATTTTATCTTCAGCTGTCAGTGTTAGTCAATTGTAATGCTAAGTAAGGTTGCATCACTTGCTTTCCTCAGGTGTAAGGAATGTTTTGCACAGCTCTGCGCAAATTTTTGCTACAAGCTTTCCAGTAATTCTGAAGGCACACTTTGAATTTAAAAAGCCTTTCTACATCTAAGGGCTAGGAGTGTATTCCTCTTTGAACAGGTTTGATTTATTCCCATGGCTGGTAGAGCTGAAAGAACAGAACCAGCAGCAAATAGCTACATCCAGCTCAATTTTCTGTATATTAAAAGTTTGCTAGTTGTTTTCTCCCTGCAAACATATTCCAAACAGTTAGACAAAAGTTTTCAGGCAATAAGTCTCTTTGCTATGTGCTAGTAAAGCACATAGAAGTTGGAGCTGGATCTGTCTGCCATGAATATCATCTCCAAGAGCTATGAAAGCTGATTTAAGAGATGTCTGGCACTCCTGCAACAGAAACTAATGCTGGGATGACTTCTTGGAGTCACCATCCTCAAATGTTTCCTTTCCACAGCCCTTTACTGTGACAAAACAGACAGCAAAACCTTTCATTTCAGCAACTTCTGGCTTCAGCACTGCTATCTCAGCAGGATGTGAAGACAAGATAAAAAAGCCAGCAGTGACTTTGCCTGTAGATGGGTCAGGGAAAATTTTCATGAAAACAGCTTACATTCCATCTGTAAGATGAAGTTCAATGACTGCAGTACAGTCAGGACCCAAACTATTACAAATACCAGTAAATGGCTCAGACATTAATATACAGCAGAAATAATCTGTGGGGCTTTTCCTTTTGTGCTTTTTTTTGTCTGCTTGTTTGGGTTTTTTGGGGTTTTTTTTGGCTTTGATTTTTGGTATTTGGTTTGGTGTTTTTTTGTGGGTTTTTTGTTTATTTGTTTGGGGTTTTTGTTTTTGTTGCTGTTTGTTTGTTTATTCCTTTTGCTTACTTTATATTTGGGATTTAGCTCAAAAAGTATTTGCAAATGTTTCTTCGCAGACCCATGACACTGGTTGGGTTCCTGCTCCTAGCGCAGTACACTTTTCCAGTGATTTAATCCTCATGAGGGGCAGCAAAATAAAATTTAATATTTAAATTTTATAAGACCTGCCACCACCTTTTTCTAACTCTTCCAGAAAAATCAGGCTACAGCAACCAGCACTGCACTGAAGTAACACAGAGCAACACGGGACAGGCCCAGCCTTTCCCAAAGCAGCACTATGTAGAACAAAGAACTTAAAAGAAAAGCCATGTTTCAGCAGAGGTAAGTTTCAGAAAACAAATCTCAGATTAGATAAGCAAATGCCCAGCTCTTGATAGCTGAAGGTGAAAAGCTCAGAGACTCAGGGGCTGAGCTGAAAGCACGGTGCAGCTGTGCCCACCCCGTAATGGAAAGCAGCAGAGGAGAGCCAGCACCGCTGGGTGAGTGCCCACAAACAGCCCTGCTGAACAGCCCAGGGACAGCAGGGTTTTCTGTGGGTGCAATAATGGTGGTGCAGAGGGGTGAGCAATGTCTGCTTCCTGCCAACCTCTGGCAGGCAGCTTGCAGTGATCATCCAGGCCCCAGGGCAGCTGCAACATCCAGAGGAAGCTGTTGGGGGCTTTTTCAGGGTGGCTGCAGTATAAATGCCCTGTGCCCAGGACCTCATGTTCAAGGTGCAGAATGGGCAGACTGCCCACAGTTTTATGCCTGTTTTGAGTCCTCTGAGGATAGCTAACTGCATCAGAAGGAGACACAGATCATTTCCACCAAGCTAACTCTGAGCAGCTGTATGTGTTTGTGAAGGGATTTCAGATACAATGCTGCAGCAAGGATGACCTTGCCTGCTGTGTTGTCCAACAAGTGAGAGCAATCTCTGAAGAGCCCATCTGCAAACGTGGCAGCCTGTGTCAACCTCCTCCCCCCTCCATGCCACAGCAGAACCATTGTGAGGATGGCCATTAGTTCAGGATGACATGCATTGGTTCAGCATGCATGTACATTTGGCTTCAGTCAGGAAGGATATTTGCTTTATACCAAACTGCTCTGTAACAATAATTTGTACAGGCCCAACCTACTTGCACTGAAAGGGATCCAGGAATGTGGAGTTAAAGCTGAAAGGTCTCTTCTCAAAGACACAATATCTGAAGAATAACAAAAGTATATTTCTGCATCAGTGGAGTGGAGGTCACAGACTGGAGTGTTTTCCCTCCTCAAAGACTTCTTAGCCCAACAAAGAGGAGCCTTTTCATAGCTGTATCCAAACACAAACAACAGAACTGGGGAGTTTTGACCTGAATGAATGGACATGTGGCCAGTATTTTCCCCACATTACTAAATGGCCAAGAAAATTGCTCCTTATCCCTTTCTAGATGTAGATAGGAAGCATGGTTCTGTCAGTGAACTTGTTACCAAAAAAATCACTCCTTGTGATTACTGTCTTGCAGTTATCTCTGTTACAATCCTTTGCCATGTTGGATTAAGCATTCATAGCTGGTTCAAAATCTGTAGTGAGCTTCACAGTCACTAATTAATCAATATTAACAAACTGCTGTGTCTTGAGTCCCTTAAAAGGATCAGAGGAAAAGAGATAGCAGATATTTTTGCATCACAGTGACTCAGGGGTACTGCTCTACGTGCTGAGCAGTTTGTATTTTCCAGAGAACATCCACACCTTTTCATTTCAACAGGAAACTCCAGAGAAGTGCTCCTTCAGTTGAGCACACACTCCACAAATTTCTCACATAAGCCTGAGAGAGAGGATATTTAAGAGTCATACACCTAAAATGTGCCTTGAATACTTGAAAAGGAGAGGTTTTGATGTGTGTCAAAATATGAACTATTCAGCCAGGAATTGTCAAAGTGAGAGCTTAAATCTTACAAGTTTAGCACTTCCACCTAGAAAAAGAAACACTAAAAGAAACTTGAAGACCACCAGTAATGTGGGAAAAAAACCCTCCGAGCCAGTGAGGACAAACTGCAGTGGCTCAAGGAAAAGAGACATAACCTTATTTGAAGAAAAGGCTTCATGTGTCAGGAAGAGAATAAATTTGGAAAGTGGAGGGACAACGATATTTTACTGCTGTGACTTCCAAAATTTGGGGAAATTACACAGGGGAGGCAAGCATCAGGGGGCAGGGCTGGAGACACACACCTGTGCGGTGGATCTCTTTGCTGAGGAGGACCCTGCAGAGACTGCTGCCCATGAAGGACCCAAAACAGGATGAGGAGCAGTAGGTGGCATGGATCAGCAGAAAAAAACCTGTTGTGCACCAGGCCAACCTCATGGGTCACCTGTCACCTCAGAGGGACAGGGAGGAATTGAGTGCAACATATAGGGAAGTGGGGACCAGGAAAGGTGCAGAAAAACTGCTGGACTGAAGATCAGTGAGGGGAAAGGGGAAGAAAGACATTTCCCTCAGGGTTTGTTTTATTGATCAGCCCCTTATAATTCCCCTCATTAGCCAAAGTAGATCTTAAAATCTTCTGTTAATCAGAAAAGAATTGAATTGAATTAAACTAAATTACAATCCATGAGTCAAGACTGCTTTGCTTCTGATGAGAGGTCTTAATTTACTTGGCATTTCACACAGGTCTGGGCTGCTTTTTTATTTTTCTTTTTTCTTTTTTTTTTTTTTTTTTCAATCACCATAATGTGCAGATAGGTGATATTTCTTCTTCAGGGTAGGAATGCTCCACATACAACATGTGATGCTTATAGAAGAGGACTGCAGGACGATGAAAATGTTGGCATTTCCTGGCTATCACTTCTGAGAACACACTGCCTTTTCTCTGCCACAGTCCAGACTGACCTGGGGACAAGTGGCAAAAGCAGCTGTGCTCTAGCCTATTTCTCAAAACAGAGTGTGAAAGAAAGGAGGCTACCACCCTTGTTACTTCATAGTCTTGCACCTGGTTGGGAGCAAACCATAAACAGCAGCTTTTCTGGCTGCACCAGCCACACCTAGTGTGTGTGTATTTGGGAAATCCAGCCTCCTCAAGAGGCAGTCATGAACCTTGCAATCACAGCAGGAGGCTGGTGCATGTACAGCAGTGAGGACTGCAGCCCATGAGGAGTAGCACTGTTGTGAAGCTGCAAGTGACAAACCCAGTCATGATCCACATGACAAGGCCCAAAGGAACTTCTGCCTCCTGAAAGAAACATAGAGCTTTTGGTTCACACACAAAACACTATCCTCTCCTATCCATAAATCATCATAGCTCAGGAGAAACTAATGCCTGCATAACAAAAGGATTACAGAGTGTTCCTTAGGAGGTCAGGGGAGTCCAGAGCGTTTCAATCAGCTCTTTGATATTTGCAGTCTAGGCAAAGTGCCAGGCCACTGGTTTAAGGATTAGAAAAAAATAACAGAAATATTTCTTAAACTGGTTTTGAAATCTGCAAATGTTTTATGCAACAGGAAGACCGGGCTCCAGGAACAAGGCAGTGCCAGCAGCCTGTTCAGCAGCACAGGAGACGGTGTCCATAGAAATATTTGGGATTTTTGGGTGGGACACATCATGGGTACAGAAGACAACGGAGCTGTGTGAGGCCTTCACAATTTGGCATCAAGACCTAAACACTCACTTAAAAATGAAGTTGTATTGATTTCAATTAAACATTACATGAGTGCTGAATACAACAGCAGACAAGAACACACTGAGCTCCATAAGCAGTTTTCCACTGCTTGAAATTGAGTTCTATTTCCAAGATTTGCTGATGACACTGGGCTGTTTTGGGTGTATTCCAGAGGAACCTGGAGAAAGGTGGAAAACCAGAGAAAATGTTGTCACATTAAAGGCATGCAATTTGAGCTGTTTCCAAATTATACTAGGTACTGAATTGAGTACAGCAGTTCAGACGAGACACCAATGTATTTTTATAAAGAATTTAGTACCAATCTCTGGACAATCTGCCTGTGGCAAAAAAAAAAAAAAAAAAAAAAATCCCCCCAAAATCTAAAAGGAAACAAAATGTTACAGAAGATAGGCTTTCAACTAGATCATCAGACAAGTGAGCTAGTATTTAGCTAATCATTCAAATTCTGTTTATCTTCTTTTGAGCAATATAAGGCAGAATTTGATGATATCACAGAATAAGTGTGTGAGTTCTGCAAGAAGTTAGACTGATATAAACCAGTTTTTTAAATAGGCTACTCCAGGACATGTGGCTTTAAGTGCTGGCCATATAAAAGAATAGCCTTGCTTGGGAGTGGTAGTTGTCAGCACACAACATAAAATTCTTAAAGAAATCAAATTATACGAGTAGTTGCAGCAAAATTTACATCCTCACTGAGCAAATCACTGAAATGCAGTTCTCTCTGTCTTCAGAGAAATGTAAAGCATCAATGCTGCCTCAAAAGTTTCTAATCTGTCAGACTCAGAAAGGTTCAGAGGGCCCAGGATGCTGAGGGAAGAGATGTGGGAAAGGTACTTTTAGAGAAAAATTTATTTTGTCATCTGTCACCCACAAAGGTAATGGCCATAGAAAAGGTTCATCCATCTGCCTTGTAAAGTCCAGGTCCTTAGGTCATCAGGGATATGGCAAAGGCTTTCAGGGAGGAGAACCCTCTTCAGGATGGGTTCCATTTAACATATTCTTGAATGACTAGAAAAGATGAATAACATGTTCACGACATTTA
The DNA here is from genome assembly GCF_001522545.3 of Parus major. Taxonomy (NCBI): domain Eukaryota; kingdom Metazoa; phylum Chordata; class Aves; order Passeriformes; family Paridae; genus Parus; species Parus major. The sequence goes on from NC_031769.1 coordinate 86,340,341, forward strand.
CAGATGCTGATTAGTTAGAAAATGAAGCAAAGAGCTAACGTGCAGCTGAAAGACAGTGAGAAAAAAGTACTGGTGTGTGAGGCATACACATAGAGTCAACATACACACATATTTATTTGAGTGTGCATAACAGCTTCCAATGAGGGCTGACATGAGCTTCCAGTGAGGGAAATTATTTTCTGAATTACTGTTTTCATTGATATTGGACTTACTCTATTGAATGGCTGAATGGCTTTTCCATCAAGTGCAACCTTCTAATATCTTTTACTACTGTGAGCAATACTGTTGATCTAGTTCTTTGTTTCCACAAAGGTGATTTTAGTCAGATTCCTGATAATGTTTTTTTTTCCTAACTTCTTTTCTATCTTTTGTATATCTGTGTTGTAAAAGCAGCATGTGAAAGCATTTCAGGTAAAGTCCAAAAGGGAAAGGGTAAAAGTTCAAATTAAACCCTGTTAAGTTTTACCTGAGAAATCAAAACTTTGGTTGAGATATGTCCTGGACACAACCTTGTAGTGAGTCCTAAAAAGCTAAAGAGGTGTGATTCCTGCAGGTGAGCAGTGCTTGCAGTGACTGTTGGAGCAGGGTCTCTCTGCCAGGAAAACACACCCAATGGTTTCACTCTGACTGGATTCCAGATGGGGCTGCCCACTGGATGTGATAGCAGGGGAATGGCAGCCAAGGCCTGAACATCTTCTCACCTGCTTAAGGCTGGCAGAATGGTTCTTTGCAGTTGCTCTGTGACCTGGGAAAGAAAAGTTTTTCATTTTTTACTTCTGAACATTGGGAGTCACGTCTATTCACAGAGAGTGCAAGTGCAATTCAAACCACTGAATTATTGCTTATTTTCCATTGTTTCCTTCCTCTGGAAAAACAGCTCTGCCCCTTTTCATAAACTGCTTGAAAGTCCTGGGTTTGATTAGCACTGCCAGGTATATCTGCACAGTCACAAGGATGAGGATGTGAGGCAACAGGGTCACCTTCAAGCAGCAGGGAGAAATATCTGGAACATTGATCTGTGCTATGCCCTGTCACTGACCACATATTTTACACTCTGATACAATGGGCCAAGGAGGCCTCAGTAAGCTGAAAACATCTCAAAACATCTCACACGTTTGAGTGGGGGCAGATTTTTAGCTCTTGAATGTTAAGGCTAACTGTATATAGGGTTGGAGGGGTTTTTCCACCTTCACATACTCCAGTCTGAAGAGAAGAGGCCCTTCAGCAACCTTCACATACACACATTCAGAATGGGTTGGACAAGTTGCTTCAGGGGGTTTATTTTCTTTGAATCTTTCTGTTTACAAATCCAGCCATGTATTCTCGGTTAGAGCTGCCCTGTGAACTGTCCCAGTTTACTTGGGGCAAACCAATCACTCAATCCTGCTAGGGCTGGGGCAGAAGCTCCTGTAGCAGTGAGTGCTGCTGACCTCCTGCTTCTCCCCTGTTCCTCGTCTGGGGCTGCTCCCCCAGGTGACCTCTGTGCAATACAGCTCTGGTGTGTCACAGGAAATGTAGGAAAAGGAAATGCAACTCTGCAATAGCTGGGTGACAAAGCCAGCTGATGTTGTAACCAGAGCAGCAGGTCAGATGGACTGTGAATAAAATCACATTGGTTTTGCTGGTGTGGCCTGACTGGAGTCATTTAACACACTGGGTGGCCTATAGCACATCCTTTCCTACACCACAACTCTATCTATTCAAAGTGCTATATATTCAAAGAAGAGCCTGAAATTTCCCTGGCATAATTGCCACAGAAAACCTCTTGGCCTAATGAAATCATTAGACTTTTATAAAATGGCAGGTACAGTTTTACAAGAAAGCCTGACAATCTGACTGTAGGAAGCAGAATTAGTGTGACTCCATTAGCCTATTTTCAAGGTGTCACAGCAATGGAAACACATCAGCATGATGCCCTTGTAACTCCCTGGGTGGCAAATCAAGCTTCTTTCAAAAAGCAACATAAAAGCACAAACCACCCTCCATTTGCAAAGAGAGCTTTGATGGCATCTCTGTCTGCCAAATAGTTTCAGACTGTGAAAACCAAAATCCCCAATCTTTGCTCTGATAATAGGGGTAAGTGCAGGAAAGCCTTTGTGCATATCTGTACTCAAAGCTTGACCTTCCTGGCTGCTGGTGCAAGAACAGACACAAGGTGAATGAATGGGCAGGAGCTTTGGGGAAAGTCCTCCTCAACCAAGAGGAGTCACATCTCCCCATTCCTGCCTTCCCCTTACACCCAGCCAGGTGCCCTGTCCAGGAGGCTCTCGGTCCAGGTTCCAGGCATTGCTGGCTACTGACCTTGCTGCTTTGTTGTGGTTATCAAATGCATCTGCAGCAGAGCAGGGCACGTCCCTCAGCCCTTCCACCAGCAACCACAGCATGGCATCTTACTGCAAGGCTGGTGTGCTGCTGTGGCAAACACTGAGCAGCTGCCTGCTCCAAAAGAAAGGAAGCTGTGTTTGAGCAAATAGATCTAAACCCAAGTGTTCAAGTCTAAGTCCAGTAGCTCATTTTTGATACAAAACCAAGATGTCTCACAGGAATTCATGTTTCACTCTCCACTGCACAGCCCTCGATGCAGTGCAGTCTCCCCTGGTGCAGCCAGAGTCTCACTGTGGCAGCTGCAGCATTGCAGAACCTCCCTGTGCACAAATGGCTTGGTTTTGTCTTGCCACACAAACAGCAGCAGTCCAGGAGTAATATCTCCTATGACCACTGACAAACCAGCAGTGATATTTGTGACTAAAACCACTGACGGAGAAGTATTTCATGGCTAATTTGTAACACAAAGTCCTTGTCTGCTTTGGAGTTTCTAGGTCTTAACCACTGCTTGACCTCTGTATGGACCTGGGAGATGCACAGGACCCCAGCAATCTGGTAATTCCCTACCTCTCTTAGTTGTGACATGCCACATTTCTGTCTCTCTTTCTGCAGGGATGATTACAATCCATGCACCTCATTTGCATTAGCCCCATCAGGCTATGTGAAACTTTGTCAGCTAAATATCAAATCCAGCTTCTGCAATTTTGCTTACCTAGAAGAAATAAAGCTGAATGAATTGAGGAAAAAGTAATCAGCTTACATTATTCTGATACAAAATACTAGAAGCTGATCTGGGATCACATATCTGGGTTACTATGTTGGTATTTAGAGTATTGTGAATGTTGGGTATTGGGTGCCCCAGTAAAACCCTTAATAAGGGAAGTTGTGACTACTGCTAATTTTTAGCTGTGTGGCATCTGAGGTTTGCAGCACACCCTGGACATGCTCAGTAACTCTGAGATCCCAGAGTCCAGATGCAGCAGTTCCTACATGCAAAAGACAGAAAAGAGAAACATGCTGGACAACAGCTGGCCAGAGGAATAGTTTTCCAGAAATCATGGAAAATGTTATTCTTTAGAAGGACTTGATGGGACTCATACCACCCAAAGTCTTGCTCCAGCTGCTAGAGCAGGACACAAACTCAGGGTCCTGGTCATTTGTCTGACGCTGCTGTTGAACCAGTCCTGGGTGAATCAGGCAGCATCCATCTCTGCCACTCCTCTGTCCTACAAAACAGATGGTGACTGCATTTTCCATGGCATTGGAAACAGAAAGAATGTGATCACGTCTTTCTAGGACCAAAACTCAGATTTTAAAAAAAAATTCTATTTAAAGATTTACTAGCGGAGATTTTGTTCTAAGTAATGAAAAATGTCTGATCAAACATAATACTCCTTTGCAAATATTAGTGTAAGAAGGCAAAGAGAGCACAGTGAAACTGCTAATTTTTTGAAACAGCTTCTTGTGGAGCAAGAGACTGAAAACTCTTTCATTTCAATTTACCTATAATTAAAAGCATGGTCAAATAAAGCCCAGGGCACTTATATCTTTGTACTTACAAATCTGTACAAGTTAAGTGCACATGTGACACACACAAATCTTTTTATTTGAACTGTGAGTCATAGAGAAAAGGAATGTAACAGCCAGCACAAGGACAGCGGAATGAATTTTCATCAATCTCCTTGAAAATGATGTGATAGATTGTCATCAGGGCTTCCTCCTGTTGCCAAAGAAAGCCCCATGACCCGTCAGAGCAGTAGAAACCCCTGGCAGAGCCCCTGCCAGGTCTCAGCATAGGTACTGTAAGTCCTTGGTCATATTTGATGAAGGCAGCTTGCACATGAAGCGTGGGCTTCATCAGATGATCACTGAAACCAAATTTGCTCCTTGGAAAACATGCACACATTCCCACAGTCCCAGGAAACAGTGGGCTGCCAAAACAGATTGCCTTGGCTGACCTGGCCCAGCTTTATCCTAGCAGAAAACACATATTGAAGATCTCTTAGACCAGTTTGCCAGCTTCTGCAAAGGTGAACACCTCCTGCCTGTCCCCATCTAATTCATTGAATGGGCTCATAATTGCCCTGCCACAAATGCTGAGGGTGAGCAGCCAAGATGATTTTACCCACCTGTCTTCCTGCAAAAGGTGAGTGACCACAGTGCCCAGCTAAACAGCCCGTGTGGAAGTTCCATGAGAAACCAGTGAATCTGCTCAGTGTTTTAACTCTGTTGTCTCAAGGCTTTTTCTTGCTTCCTTGGGCATGAATCCTGTCACACCTACAGTTTTATGAGTCAGGAGGTGAAGTCCATCTCACTGCTGGGGGGCTGATAGGAGAAGTAAAGGGCTTTCCTTGAAGCATAGCTAAGTGCCAAGCTTTTAATGCAAAGCTGCAGCCTGCAGTGTGTTAACCACACTGCCCTTATGGGCACAGAGAAATCAGGCAGCAAAAAACAATAAAGTGGTTATGTGATTTGCCAGCTAGCCTTTAAAGAAAAGGGGAAAAAGTATAAAAGCACCTGGGTTTAGTCACAATTTTGCCTTGGAAAAATGTGGTGACCTTCCTTTCCAGAGAAGGTATTATCTTCAGGTTTGGGAGGTGGGTTCTGGTGCAGGCTCTTTCACAATGCCCATCATTGGTTTCTTCTCCCTAGAAGCAGCATTAGTCCATGCAGACCAGGGGCTCTCTTTGAGCCAAGACACTGTAAAGATACTCTGAGGCCAGTTTCTGATGGGGCCTCCAGAGTGTCTGGGAACACAGGCACCAGCTTGTCTTTCTTGCTTCCTCCTCATCTGCAGGAAGCAGGCTGGTGATTAGGCTGGGATCTGCTGTGGTCCTTGCTGTGCCATGTCGCTGAGGATATCACTAGGTGGCCCTGTTAGATTGTCTATTTCTGATGAGCAAGTTTTAAATCTTCAAAAAAATATTGT